>NC_088241.1:55595422-55830422 GCF_036934945.1 Oncorhynchus masou masou | reverse complement strand
GCAAGAATAACATGTATAGAATTTGTAAATGAACTGTGAACAAGAAAGAGCTGTATAAATGTTTTTTCTTTTCAGTATTTCAGATTTGGTGCCCAGGTTGGCTCGTAGAATTTGTAATTCAAATTTAGATTCCCCATTGTAATTTTCTGGGCAGGCCTGTGTGCCTCTGAGGCCTGGAGAAAAGAGAAGTGAAGAAGTCCTTCACAACAGTCAGACAGGACTGGTGGCAAACTGTCAATTCAATTCCATCTGGGGAGATGTGGAGCTGGGGAGTGAGGGCGTGGGGCTGTGGAGCTGGGGAGATGTGGAGCTGGGGAGTGACGTGGGGCTGTGGAGCTGGGGAGATGTGGAGCTGGGGAGTGAGGGCGTGGGGCTGTGGAACTGGGGAGATGTGGAGCTGGGGAGTGAGGGCGTGGGGCTGTGGAGCTGGGGAGATGTGGAGCTGGGGAGATGGGGAGCTGTGGGGAGATGTGGAGCTGGGGAGTGAGGGCGAGGTGGAGATGTGGAGAGTGATGTGGAGCTGGGGAGATGGAGCTGGGGAGATGTGGAGCTGGGGAGTGAGGGCATGGGGCTGTGGAACTGGGGAGATGTGGAGCTGGGGAGATGGGGAGCTGTGGAGATGTGGGAGCTGGGGAGTGAGGGCGGGGCTGTGGAGATGTGGAGATGTGGAGCTGGGGAGATGTGGGAGCTGGGGAGATGGGGAGCTGGGGAGATGTGGAGCTGGGGAGTGAGGTGGAGATGTGGAACTGGGGAGATGTGGAGCTGGGGAGTGAGGGCATGGGGCTGTGGAGCTGGGGAGATGTGGAGCTGGGGAGTGAGGGCATGGGGCTGTGGAGCTGGGGAGATGTGGAGCTGGGGCTGTGGAGAGATGTGGAGCTGGGGGTGAGCTGGGGAGGGGAGATGAGGGGTGGGGCGTGGGGCTGTGGAGCTGGGGGCTGTGGAACTGGGGAGATGTGGAGCTGGGGATGTGGAGCTGGGGAGTGGGGCTGTGGAGCTGGGGAGGGCATGGGGCTGTGGAGCTGGGGAGATGCTGGGGAGATGTGGGAGCTGGGGAGATGGGGAGCTGTGGAGATGTGGAGCTGGGGAGTGAGGTGGAGGGGATGTGGAGCTGGGGAGTGTGGGGCTGGGGAGATGTGGAGCTGGGGAGTGAGGGCATGGGGCTGTGGAACTGGGGAGATGTGGAGCTGGGGAGATGGGGAGCTGTGGAGAGATGTGGAGCTGGGGAGTGAGGGCGTGGGGCTGGAGATGTGGAGATGTGGAGCTGGGGAGATGTGGAGCTGGGGAGATGGGGCTGTGGAGCTGGGGAGATGTGGAGCTGGGGAGTGAGGGCGTGGAGGGGTGGCTGTGGAGCTGTGGAGATGTGGAGCTGGGGAGAGGGCGTGTGGAGATGTGGAGCTGGGGAGATGTGGGAGCTGGGGAGATGTGGAGCTGGGGAGTGATGGGGCTGTGGAGCTGTGGAGCTGGGGATGTGGAGCTGGGGAGAGATGTGGAGATGTGGAACTGGGGAGATGTGGAGCTGGGGAGATGTGGAGATGTGGAGCTGGGGAGCTGGGGCTGTGGAGCTGGAGACATGTGGAGCTGGGGAGTGTGGGGCTGGGGCTGGGGAGATGTGGAGCTGGGGGTGAGGGCGTGGGGCTGTGGAACTGATGTGGAGCTGGGGATGTGGAGCTGGGGGCTGTGGAGATGTGGAGATGTGGAGCTGGAGCTGTGGAGCTGGGGAGATGTGGGGCTGTGGAGCTGGGGAGATGGGGGAGATGTGGAGCTGGGGAGATGTGGAGAGATGTGGAGCTGGGGAGATGTAGAGATGTGGAGCTGGGGAGATGTGGAGATGTGGAGCTGGGGAGCTGTGGAGAGTGGAGATGTGGAGCTGGGGAGATGTGGAGATGTGGAGCTGGGGTGATGTGGAGCAGGGGAGCTGGGGAGTGAGGGCGTGGGGCTTGTATACAGTAATAGCACGGTCACAGGCATATGTTGGTATTTATTCTGTTGGTTGTCGAAGGTGGCTGATGTTGATTTACCTTTCAGCATGTCATTGAAAAAGAAAATCAATAGAACTCACTTGAGGTGGAGGTCTCGTAGGAGTGGGGCCAGGCTGGGCTGAAAATTAATGAATATGTGTAGGATGCTGGTCTGTGTGTGTGTGTGTGCGTGTGCGTGCGTGTGTGTGCGTGTGTTTGTGTGCATGTGTGTGTGTGCCTGTGCATGGGTGCGTGTGCGTGTGCGTGAATGCTTGCCTGTGCGTGTGTGCTTGCCTGTGCGTGTGTGCGTGCGTGTGCGTGCGTGCGTGCGTGCGTGTGTGTGTGTGTGTGTGTGTGTGTGTGCTTGCATGTGCGTGTGTGTGCCTGTGCGTCTGTGTGTGTGTGTGACCAACCGAGAACAATACTCGGTGCATTACCAGCGGTAGCGGCCTCTGTGTTTGTTTGGGTGGATCGCGGAGGCGTTTGATGTTATAGGCGAAGAGGCGAGGCGTATTGATCAGGAGATAATCAGAGTCAAGCTGGCATGTTCCCTACTCCCCTTCAATAATTCAAAGACAGGATTTGGGACAAGATTTCTCAGGATTAGAGGTGTGATGTACATTCAATCTGTGGGTTGGGGGGGGTAAAATGGAAGACTTTTCACAATAACCAATGTATGAGAAACAGCGCTCTACCGATGAGAAGCTACCTAACTGTGTCTCTCGCTCTCTCTATCACAAAATAATGTTTGTGGCCATCTTGGATAATGTGTGTAGGACAATTGTGTGTCATCTCGTTGATGACTATTGATGTATTATTCTGCAAGCCTGACACAAAACAAGAAAGATAAATTCTGCACGTGTGTACTGTGTGTGCATGCATTCACTTGGGTGTGTGTGTGTGTGTGTTTGTGTGTTTCTCAGATGTTGCTTGACCCTTAGCAAATGCTACTAGTAGTGGTAACTCTCTCGCTAGCTGACCCTGAGGTTTTTACTTTGCATCCTCCCATTGATGTCCCACTGACACCTTAAAGCCCTGTCTCCATGGCGACGCTTCTTTTACTGCCCATGACGTTGCCATGACAAAGAACAGAACATAAAAGCAGCAGTACATCCATGAGAAAAACAAGTAGGAACATGGTCAGGCCTTTTAAGGAACTGCTGAAAATAGTAATGCTGTGGAAATGTGTAGTTTTCAAAAGGCAATGTAATGATATGCCACACAGGCAACGCCGTGGGATGTAGGGGTGCTGAGGGTGCAGCAGCACCCCTTGAAAATGTTCTTCACAAAAGTAGGCTATATGGTGTTATATGGTGCTTTATGGGGCTATATGGTGTTATATGGTGCTTTATGGCGCTTTATGGCGCTTTATGGCGCTATATGGTGTTATATGGTGTTATATGGTGTTATATGGTGCTTTAAGGCGCTTTATAGCGCTATATGGTGTTATATGGTGTTATATGGTGCTTTATGGTGCTATATGGTATGGCACTTTATGGCGCTTTAAGGCGCTATATGGTGGTATATGGTGTTATATGGTGCTTTAAGGCGCTATATGGTGTTATATGGTGTTATATGGTGCTTTAAGGTGCTATATGGTGCTTTATGGTGCTATATGGTGCTTTATGGTGCTTTATGGCACTTTATGGCACTATATGGTGTTATATGGTGCTTTATGGTGCTATATGGTATGGTGCTTTATGGCGCTATATGGTGTTATATGGTGCTTTAAGGCGCTATATGGTGTTATATGGTGTTATATGGCGCTATATGGTGCTTTATGATGCTTTATGGCACTATATGGTGTTATATGGTGCTTTATGGTGCTATATGGTATGGCACTTTATGGCGCTTTAAGGCGCTATATGGTGTTATATGGTGTTATATGGTGCTTTAAGGCTCTATATGGTGTTATATGGTGTTATATGGCGCTTTATGGTGCTTTATGGTGCTTTATGGTTTTATATGGTGTTATATGATGTTATATGGTGCTTTATGGCACTTTATGGTGCTTTATGGTGCTTTATGGTGCTTTATGGCACTATATGGTGCTTTATGGTGCTTTATGGCGCTATATGGTGCTTTATGGTGCTTTATGGCGCTATATGGTGCTTTATGGTGCTTTATGGCGCTATATGGTGCTTTATGGCGCTATATGGTAAGGCACTTTAAGGCGCTATATGGTGCTTTAAGGGGCTATATGGTGCTTTATGGTGCTTTATGGCGCTATATGGTGCTTTATGGCGCTTTATGGTACTATATGGTGCTTTATGGCATTATATGGTGCTTTATGGCACTTTATGGCACTATATGGTGTTATATGGTGCTTTATGGTGCTATATGGTATGGTGCTTTAAGGCGCTATATGGTGTTATATGGTGTTATATGGCGCTATATGTTGCTTTATGGTGCTTTATGGAGCTATATGGTAAGGCACTTTAAGGCGCTATATGGTGCTTTAAGGGGCTATATGGTGCTTTATGGTGCTTTATGGCGCTATATGGTGCTTTATGGCGCTTTATGGTACTATATGGTGCTTTATGGCGCAATATGGTGCTTTATGGTGCTTTATGGCGTTATATGGTGCTTTTTGGTATGGCGCTTTACGGCGCTTTAAGGCGCTTTATGGCACTATATGGTGCTTTATGGCGCTATATGGTGCTTTATGGCGCTATATGGTGTTATATGGTGCTTTATGGCGCTATATGGTGCTTTATGACGCTATATGGTGCTTTATGGCGCTTTATGGCACTATATGGTGTTATATGGTGCTTTATGGTGCTATATGGTAGGGCGTTAAGGCGCTATATGGTGTTATAAGGTGCTTTAAGGCGCTATATGGTGTTATATAGTGTTATATGGTGCTTTATGGTGCTTTATGGCGCTATATGGTGCTTTATGGTGCTTTATGGCGCTATATGGTGCTTTATGGTATGGAGCTTTATGGCGCTTTAAGGCGCTATATGGTGTTATATGGTGTTATATGGTGCTTTAAGGCGCTATATGGTGTTATATGGTGTTATATAGTGCTTTATGGTGCTTTATGGCGCTATATGGTGCTTTATGGTGCTTTATGGCGCTATATGGCGCTTTTTGGCGCTATATGGTGCTTTATGGTGCTTTATGGCGCTATATGGTAAGGCACTTTAAGGCGCTATATGGTGCTTTAAGGGGCTATATGGTGCTTTATGGCGCTTTATGGCACTATATGGTGCGTTATGGAGCTTTATGGCACTATATGGTGTTATATGGTGCTTTATGGCTCTGTATGGTGCTTTATGGTGCTTTAAGGCGTTATATGGTGTTATATGGTATTATATGGTTGTATATGGTGCTTTAAGGCGCTATATGGTGTTTAAGGGGATATATGGTGCTTTATGATGCTTTATGGTGCTTTATGGCGCTATATGGTGCTTTATGTTGCTTTAAGGCGCTATATGGTGCTTTATGGTGCTTTATGGCGCTATATGGTGCTTTATGGAGCTTTATGGTGCTTTATGGTGCTTTAAGGCGCTATATGGTGCTTAATGTTGCTTTAAGGCGCTATATGGTGCTTTATGGTGCTTTATTGCGTTATATGGTGTTATATGGTATTATATGGTTGTATATGGTGCTTTAACATTTACATTTACATTTAAGTCATTTAGCAGATGCTCTTATCCAGAGCGACTTACAAATTGGTGAATTCACCTTCTGACATCCAGGCGCTATATGGTGCTTTAAGGGGATATATGGTGCTTTATGATGCTTTATGGTGCTTTATGGCGCTATATGGTGCTTTATGGTGCTTTATGGTGCTTTATGGCGCTATATGGCGCTATATGGCTTTAAGGCGCTATATGGTGCTTAATGGTGCTTTAAGGCGCTATATGGTGCTTTATGGTGCTTTATGGCGCTATATGGTGCTTTATGGTGCTTTATGATGCTATATGGTGCTTTATGGTGCTTCATGGCGCTATATGGTGCTTTATGGTGCTTTATGGCGCTTTATGTTGCTTTAAGGCGCTATATGGTGCTTTATGGCGCTTTATGGCACTATATGGTGCTTTCTGGCGCTATATGGTGCTTTATGGTGCTTTATTGTGCTTTATGGTGCTTTATGGCGCAATATGGTGCTTTAAGGTGCTTTATGGTGCTTTATGGCGCTATATGGTGCTTTATGGTGCTTTATGGCGCTATATGGCACTATATGGTGCTTTAAGGTGCTTTATGGCACTATATGGTGTTATATGGTGCTTTATGGTGCTGTATGGTATGGCACTTTATGGCGCTTTAAGGCGCTATATGGTGTTATATGGTGTTATATGGTGCTTTAAGGCGCTATAATGTGTTATATGGTATTATATGGTGCTTGAAGGTGCTATATGGTGTTATATGGTGTTATATGGTGTTATATGGTGCTTTATGGTGTTATATGGTGTTATATGGTGTTATATGGTGCTTTATGGCCCTTTATGGTGCTTTATGGTGCTTTAAGGCGCAATATGGTTCTTTATGGTGCTTTATGGCGCTACATGGTGCTTTATGGTGCTCTATGGCGCTATATGGTGCTTTATGGTGCTTTACGGTGCTATATGGTGCTTTATGGTGCTTTATGGCGCTATATGGTAAGGCACATTAAGGCGCTATATGGTGCTTTATGGCGCTATATGATGCTTTATGGCGCTTTATGGCACTATATGGTGTTATATGGTTCTTTATGGTGCTATATGGTATGGCGCTTTATGGCGCTTTAAGGCGCTACATGGTGTTATATGGTGTTATATGGTGCTTTAAGGCGCTATATGGTGTGATATGGTGTTATATGGTGTTATATGGTGCTTTATGGCGCTTTGAGGGGCTTTATGGTGCTTTATGGTGCTTTATGTTGCTTTAAGGCGCTATATGATGCTTTATGGTGCTTTATGGCGCTATATGGTGCTTTATGGTGCTTTATGGCGCAATATGGTGCTTTATGGTGCTTTATGGCGCTATATGGTATGGCACTTTAAGGCTCTTTATGGTGCTTTAAGGGGATATATGGTGCTTTATGATGCTTTATGGTGCTTTATGGCGCTATATGGTGCTTTATGTTGCTTTAAGGTGCTATATGGTGCTTTATGGTGCTTTATGGCGCTATATGGTGCTTTATGGTGCTTTATGGTGCTTTATGGCGCTATATGGCGCTTTATGGCGCTATATGGTGCTTTATGGTGCTTTATGGCGCTATATGGTAAGGCACTTTAAGGCGCTATATGGTGCTTTAAGGGGCTATATGGTGCTTTATGGTGCTTTATGGCGCTATATGGTGCTTTATGGTGCTTTATGGCACTATATGGTGCTTTATGGCTCTTTATGGCACTATATGGTGTTATATGGTGCTTTATGGCGCTTTGAGGGGCTTTATGGTGCTTTATGGTGCTTTATGTTGCTTTAAGGCGCTATATGATGCTTTATGGTGCTTTATGGTGCTATATGGTGCTTTATGGTGCTTTATGGCGCAATATGGTGCTTTATGGTGCTTTATGGCGCTATATGGTATGGCACTTTATTTATGGTGCTTTAAGGGGATATATGGTGCTTTATGATGCTTTATGGTGCTTTATGGCGCTATATGGTGCTTTATGTTGCTTTAAGGTGCTATATGGTGCTTTATGGTGCTTTATGGCGCTATATGGTGCTTTATGGTGCTTTATGGTGCTTTATATATGGCGCTTTATGGCGCTATATGGTGCTTTATGGTGCTTTATGGCGCTATATGGTAAGGCACTTTAAGGCGCTATATGGTGCTTTAAGGGGCTATATGGTGCTTTATGGTGCTTTATGGCGCTATATGGTGCTTTATGGTGCTTTATGGCACTATATGGTGCTTTATGGCTCTTTATGGCACTATATGGTGTTATATGGTGCTTTATGGCTCTGTATGGTGCTTTATGGTGCTTTAAGGCGTTATATGGTGTTATATGGTGTTATATGGTTTTATATGGTGCTTTAAGGCGCTATATGGTGTTATATGGTGCTTTATGGCGCTTTATGGTTCTTTATGGTGCTTTAATGCGCTATATATATGGTGCTTAATGGTGCTTTAAGGCGCTATATGGTGCTTTATGGTGCTTTATGGCGCTTTATATTGCTTTATGGCGCTATATGGTGCTATATGGTGCTTTATGGTGCTTTATGGCACCATATGGTGCTTTATGGCGCTATACGGTGCTTTATGGTGCTTTATTGTGCTTTATGGTGCTTTATGGCGCTATATGGCGCTTTTTGGCGCTATATGGTGCTTTATGATGCTTTATGGCGCTATATGGTAAGGCACTTTAAGGCGCTATATGGTGCTTTAAGGGGCTATATGGTGCTTTATGGCACTATATGGTGCGTTATGGAGCTTTATGGCACTATATGGTGTTATATGGTGCTTTATGGCTCTGTATGGTGCTTTCTGGTGCTTTAAGGCGTTATATGGTGTTATATGGTATTATATGGTTGTATATGGTGCTTTAAGGCGCTATATGGTGCTTTAAGGGGATATATGGTGCTTTATGATGCTTTATGGTGCTTTATGGCGCTATATGGTGCTTTATGTTGCTTTAAGGCGCTATATGGTGCTTTATGGTGCTTTATGGCGCTATATGGAACTTTATGGCGCTTTATGGTGCTTTATGGTGCTTTAAGGCGCTATATGGTGCTTAATGTTGCTTTAAGGCGCTATATGGTGCTTTATGGTGCTTTATGGCGTTATATGGTGTTATATGGTATTATATGGTTGTATATGGTGCTTTAAGGCGCTATATGGTGCTTTAAGGGGATATATGGTGCTATATGGTGCTTTATGGTGCTTTATGGTGCTTTATGGCGCTATATGGCGCTATATGGCTTTAAGGCGCTATATGGTGCTTAATGGTGTTTTAAGGCGCTATATGGTGCTTTATGGTGCTTTATGGCGCTATATGGTGCTTTATGGTGCTTTATGATGCTATATGGTGCTTTATGGTGCTTCATGGCGCTATATGGTGCTTTATGGTGCTTTATGGCGCTTTATGTTGCTTTAAGGCGCTATATGGTGCTTTATGGCGCTTTATGGCACTATATGGTGCTTTATGGCGCTATATTGTGCTTTATGGTGCTTTATTGTGCTTTATGGTGCTTTATGGCGCAATATGGTGCTTTAAGGTGCTTTATGGTGCTTTATGGCGCTATATGGTGCTTTATGGTGCTTTATGGCGCTATATGGCGCTATATGGTGCTTTATGGTGCTTTATTGCACTATATGGTGTTATATGGTGCTTTATGGTGCTGTATGGTATGGCACTTTATGGCGCTTTAAGGCGCTATATGGTGTTATATGGTGTTATATGGTGCTTTAAGGCGCTATATGGTGTTATATGGTATTATATGGTGCTTTAAGGTGCTATATGGTGTTATATGGTGTTATATGGTGTTATATGGTGCTTTATGGTGTTATATGGTGTTATATGGTGTTATATGGTGCTTTATGGCCCTTTATGGTGCTTTATGGTGCTTTAAGGCGCAATATGGTTCTTTATGGTGCTTTATGGCGCTATATGGTGCTTTATGGTGCTCTATGGCGCTATATGGTGCTTTATGGTGCTTTACGGTGCCAAATGGTGCTTTATGGTGCTTTATGGCGCTATATGGTAAGGCACATTAAGGCGCTATATGGTGCTTTATGGCGCTATATGGTGCTTTATGGCGCTTTATGGCACTATATGGTGTTATATGGTTCTTTATGGTGCTATATGGTATGGCGCTTTATGGCGCTCTAAGGCGTTACATGGTGTTATATGGTGTTATATGGTGCTTTAAGGCGCTATATGGTGTGATATGGTGTTATATGGTGTTATATGGTGCTTTATGGCGCTTTGAGGGGCTTTATGGTGCTTTATGGTGCTTTATGTTGCTTTAAGGCGCTATATGATGCTTTAAGGTGCTTTATGGCGCTATATGGTTATATGGTGTTATATGGTGCTTTATGGCCCTTTATGGTGCTTTATGGTGCTTTAAGGCGCAATATGGTGCTTTATGGCGCTATATGGTGCTTTATGGTGCTTTATGGCGCTATATGGTAAGGCACTTTAAGGCGCTATATGGTGCTTTAAGGGGCTATATGGTGCTTTATGGTGCTTTATGGCGCTATATGGTGCTTTATGGCGCTTTATGGCACTATATGGTGTTATATGGTGCTTTATGGTGCTGTATGGTATGGCACTTTATGGCGCTTTAAGGCGCTATATGGTGATATATGGTGTTATATGGGGCTTTTAGGCGCTATATGGTGTTATATGGTGTTATATGGTGTTATATGGTGCTATATGGTGTTATATGGTGTTATATGGTGTTATATGGTGCTTTATGGCACTATATGGTGCTTTATGGTGCTTTAAGGCGCAATATGGTGCTTTATGGTGCTTTATGGCGCTATATGGTGCATTATGGTGCTTTATGGCGCTATATGGTAAGGCACTTTAAGGCGCTATATGGTGCTTTAAGGGGCTATATGGTGCTTTATGGTGCTTTATGGCGCTATATGGTGCTTTATGTCGCTTTATGGCACTATATGGTGCTTTATGGCGCTATATGGTGCTTTATGGCGCTTTATGGCACTATATGGTGTTATATGGTTCTTTATGGTGCTATATGGTATGGCGCTTTATGGCGCTTTAAGGCTCTATATGGTGTTATATGGTGTTATATGGTGCTTTAAGGCGCTATATGGTGTTATATGGTGTTATATGGTGCTTTATGGCGCTTTGTGGGGCTTTATGGTGCTCTATGGTGCTTTATGTTGCTTTTAGGCGCTATATGGTGCTTTATGGTGCTTTATGGTGCTTTATGGCGCTATATGGTGCTTTATGGTGCTTTATGGCGCTATATGGTATTTCACTTTAAGGCGCTATATGGTGCTTTAAGAGGCTATATGGTGCTTTATGGTGCTTTATGGCGCTATATGGTGCTTTATGTTGCTTTAAGGCACTATATGGTGCTTTATGGCGCTATATGGTGCTTTATAGCGCTTTATGGCACTATATGGTGTTATATGGTTCTTTATGGTGCTATATGGTATGGCGCTTTATGGCGCTTTAAGGCGCTATATGGTGTTATATGGTGTTATATGGTGCTTTAAGGCGCTATATGGAGTTATATGGTGTTATATGGTGCTTTATGGCGCTTTGTGGGGCTTTATGGTGCTCTATGGTGCTTTATGTTGCTTTTAGGCGCTATATGGTGCTTTATGGTGCTTTATGGTGCTTTATGGTGCTTTATGGTGCTTTATGGCGCTATATGGTGCTTTATGTTGCTTTAAGGCGCTATATGGTGCTTTATGGCGCTTTATGGCGCATTATGGCGCTATATGGTGCTTTATGATGCATTATGGCGCTATATGGTAATGCACTTTAAGGCGCTATATGGTGCTTTAAGGGGCTATATGGTGCTTTATGGTGCTTTATGGTGCTTTATGGCGCTATATGGTGCTTTATGTTGCTTTAAGGCGCTATATGGTGCTTTATGGCGCTTTATGGCGCTTTATGGTGCTTTATGGTGCTTTATGGTGCTTTATGGCGCTATATGGCGCATTATGGCGCTATATGGTGCTTTATGATGCATTATGGCGCTATATGGTAATGCACTTTAAGGCGCTATATGGTGCTTTAAGGGGCTATATGGGGCTTTATGGTGCTTTATGGCGCTATATTGTGCTTTGTGGCGCTTTATGGCACTATATGGTGTTATATGGTGCTTTATTGTGCTTTATGGCTCTGTATGGTGCTTTATGGTGCTTTATGGCGCTATATGGTGCTTTTTGGCGCTATATGGTATGGTGCTTTATGGCGCTATATGGCGCTATATGGTATGGCGCTTTATGGCACTATGTGGCGCTTTACGGTGCTATCCTCTGGCGTGGTGTTTTGCCTCTGTGTGTACAGCATATTAAAGGGTGGTTACTGTGATAATGTGCTGCTGTGTGTATGACCCAAAAGCTTAGCAGTGAGATTGTATCAGTGTCTTAATTGCATGTTTAAAGGTCAGGCGCGGGGGAGGGTGGCCTCCTCTCTACACACCGTTTACCCGCTACCGCTTATCTCCTCATCACTGCAATTACCACGGCAACCCCTGTTTGTTTGTTTGTCAGAATGCTGTATTAGTGTGTTTCTATCCCAATGAGAATTATAGTAGTGTGTGTGTGTGTGCGTGCACATGTGTGCGTGTGCATGCGAGTGTGTGTACATGTGGGTGTGTGTCCTGTGCTAAGATTACTACAGATATGGGAGGTAGATTGGATAGCTGTGCAGCTCTGAAGTCTCAGAGCAGACATGACACAATGATTCAGGCAGAGAGAGAATGTAGCTAAACACACACTATGGAGGAGGAAAATACTGCATTGGGTCATCTATCAGTGTCTCTGTTAGCCCACACCCTACACACAACATGACTGGCCTGAGAATGCAGAGGCGGTATGGGATCACCCATATATCTATATGGTGACATTTCTCCTCCCCTATACTGTAGTTATTTTTGCTCAGTTCTGATGAACGCACACATACAGTGCATTCGGAAAGTATTCAGATCCCTTTTTCCACCCTGTGTAGAATTTCCACCAGTGGCGCATTTTATGTAGCGTGAAATTCCCGTCCAACCAAAAGACAATGAGACCCGCCCAGACCCTAACATTGAGCTGCCCAGGAAGAGACAGATCATCCGCAAACAATTGGAGAAAAAATCGACTTAATTTTTGAAAGAAAATGTAAATGAATTTGTATAAAAATAGAAAACAAGTATAAAAAAATCTATAAATCTAAGTTACGTGAGTGCAATGAATGTGGATGTGAGTTGTGTGAGGTTAGAGAATGTGGATGTGAGTTGTGTGAGTCTAGTGAATGTGGATGTGGATGTGAGTTGTGTGAGTCTAGTGAATGTGGATGTGGATGTGAGTTGTGTGAGTGTGGTGAATGTGGATGTGAGTTGTGTGAGTCTACTGAATGTGATGTGAGTTGTGTGAGTCTAGTGGATGTGAGTTGTGTGAGTGAAGTGAATTTGATATGAGGTGTGTGAGTGTAGTGAATGTGGATGTGAGTTGTGTGAGTCTAGTGAATGAGGATGTGAGTTGTGTGAGTGTAGTGAATGTGGATGTCAGTTGTGTGAGTGTAGTGAATGTGAATGTGGATGTGGATGTGAGTTGTGTGAGTCTAGTGTATGTGGATGTGAGTTGTGTGAGGATAGTGAATGTTGATGTGAGTTGTGTGAGTCTAGTGAATGTGGATGTGAGTTGTGTGAGTCTAGTGAATGTGGATGTGGATGTGAGTTGTGTGAGTCTAGTGAATGTGGATGTGAGTTGTGTGAGTCTAGTGAATGTGATGTGAGTTGTGTGAGTGTAGTGAATGTTGATGTGAGTTGTGTGAGTCTAGTGAATGTGGATGTGAGTGTAGGGAATGTGATGTGAGTTGTGTGAGTCTAGTGGATGTGGATGTGTGTTGTGTGAGTGTAGTGAATGTGGATGTGAGTTGTGTGAGTGTAGTTAATGTGGATGTGAGTTGTGCGAGTGTAGTGAATGTGGATGTGAGTTGTGTGAGTCTAGTGAATGTGATGTAAGTTCTGTGAGTGTAGTGAATGTGGATGTGGATCTGAGTTGTGTGAGTCTAGTGAATGTGGATTTACATTTACATTTACATTTAAGTCATTTAGCAGACGCTCTTATCCAGAGCGACTTACAAATTGGTGAATTCACCTTCTGACATCCAGTGGAACAGCCACTTTACAATAGTGCATCTAAATCATTAAGGGGGGGTGAGAAGGATTACTTATCCTATCCTAGGTATTCCTTGAAGAGGTGGGGTTTCAGGTGTCTCCGGAAGGTGGTGATTGACTCCGCTGTCCTGGCGTCGTGAGGGAGTTTGTTCCACCATTGGGGGGCCAGAGCAGCGAACAGTTTTGACTGGGCTGAGCGGGAACTGTACTTCCTCAATGGTAGGGAGGCGAGCAGGCCAGAGGTGGATGAACGCAGTGCCCTTGCTTGGGTGTAGGGCCTGATCAGAGCCTGGAGTTGTGCCGTTCCCCTCACAGCTCCGTAGGCAAGCACCATGGTCTTGTAGCGGATGCGAGCTTCAACTGGAAGCCAGTGGAGAGAGGGAGGAGCGGGGTGACGTGAGAGAACTTGGGAAGGTTGAACACCAGACGGGCTGCGGCGTTCTGGATGAGTTGTAGGGGTTTAATGGCACAGGCAGGGAGCCCAGCCAACAGCGAGTTGCAGTAATCCAGACGGGAGATGACAAGTGCCTGGATTAGGACCTGCGCCGCTTCCTGTGTGAGGCAGGGTCGTACTCTGCGGATGTTGTAGAGCATGAACCTACAGGAACGGGCCACCGCCATGATGTTGGTTGAGAACGACAGGGTGTTGTCCAGGATCACGCCAAGGTTCTTAGCGCTCTGGGAGGAGGACACAATGGAGTTGTCAACCGTGATGGCGAGATCATGGAACGGGCAGTCCTTCCCCGGGAGGAAGAGCAGCTCCGTCTTGCCGAGGTTCAGCTTGAGGTGGTGATCCGTCATCCACACTGATATGTCTGCCAGACATGCAGAGATGCGATTCGCCACCTGGTCATCAGAAGGGGGAAAGGAGAAGATTAATTGTGTGTTGTCTGCATAGCAATGATAGGAGAGACCATGTGAGGTTATGACAGAGCCAAGTGACTTGGTGTATAGCGAGAATAGGAGAGGGCCTAGAACAGAGCCCTGGGGGACACCAGTGGTGAGAGCGCGATTCTCGCCACGCCACCTGGTAGGAGCGACCTGTCAGGTAGGACGCAATCCAAGCGTGGGCCGCGCCGGAGATGCCCAACTCGGAGAGGGTGGAGAGGAGGATCTGATGGTTCACAGTATCGAAGGCAGCCGATAGGTCTAGAAGGATGAGAGCAGAGGAGAGAGAGTTAGCTTTAGCAGTGCGGAGCGCCTCCGTGATACAGAGAAGAGCAGTCTCAGTTGAATGACTAGTCTTGAAACCTGACTGATTTGGATCAAGAAGGTCATTCTGAGAGAGATAGCGGGAGAGCTGGCCAAGGACGGCACGTTCAAGAGTTTTGGAGAGAAAAGAAAGAAGGGATACTGGTCTGTAGTTGTTGACATCGGAGGGATCGAGTGTAGGTTTTTTCAGAAGGGGTGCAACTCTCGCTCTTTGAAGACGGAAGGGACGTGCCAGCGGTCAGGGATAAGTTGATGAGCGAGGTGAGGTAAGGGAGAAGGTCTCCGGAAATGGTCTGGAGAAGAGAGGAGGGGATAGGGTCAAGCGGGCAGGTTGTTGGGCGGCCGGCCGTCACAAGAAGCGAGATTTCATCTGGAGAGAGAGGGAGAAAGAGGTCAGAGCACAGGGTAGGGCAGTGTGAGCAGAACCAGCGGTGTCGTTTGACTTAGCAAACGAGGATCGGATGTCGTCGACCTTCTTTTCAAAATGGTTGACGTCATCTGCAGAGAGGGAGGAGGGGGGGAGGGGGAGGAGGATTCAGGAGGGAGGAGAAGGTGGCAAAGAGCTTCCTAGGGTTAGAGGCAGATGCTTGGAATTTAGAGTGGTAGAAAGTGGCTTTAGCAGCAGAGACAGAGGAGGAAAATGTAGAGAGGAGGGAGTGAAAGGATGCCAGGTCCGCAGGGAGGCGAGTTTTCCTCCATTTCCGCTCGGCTGCCCGGAGCTCTGTTCTGTGAGCTCGCAATGAGTCATCGAGCCACGGAGCGGGAGGGGAGGACCGAGCCGGCCTGGAGGATAGGGGACATAGAGAGTCAAAGGATGCAGAAAGGGAAGAGAGGAGGGTTGAGGAGGCAGAATCAGGAGATAGGTTGGAGAAGGTATGAGCAGAGGGAAGAGATGATAGGATGGAAGAGGAGAGAGTAGAGATGGTTGGGACGGCGGATACCATCCGAGTAGGGGCAGTGTGGGAAGTGTTGGATGAGAGCGAGAGGGAAAAGGATACAAGGTAGTGGTCGGAGACTTGGAGGAGTTGCAATGAGGTTAGTGGAAGAACAGCATCTAGTAAAGATGAGGTTGAGCGTATTGCCTGCCTTGTGAGTAGGGGGAAGGTGAGAGGGTGAGGTCAAAAGAGGAGAGGAGTGGAAAGAAGGAGGCAGAGAGGAATGAGTCAAAGGTAGACGTGGGGAGGTTAAAGTGCCCAGGACTGTGAGAGGTGAGCCGTCCTCAGGAAAGGAGCTTATCAAGGCATCAAGCTCATTGATGAACTCTCCGAGGGAACCTGGAGGGCGATAAATGATAAGGATGTTAAGCTTGAAAGGGCTGGTAACTGTGACAGCATGGAATTCAAAGGAGGCGATAGACAGATGGGTAAGGGGAGAGAGAGAGAATGACCACTTGGGAGAGATGAGGATCCCGTGCCACCACCCCGCTGACCAGAAGCTCTCGGGTGTGCGAGAACACGTGGGCGGACGAAGAGAGAGCAGTAGGAGTAGCAGTGTTATCTGTGGTGATCCATGTTTCCATCAGTGCCAAGAAGTCGAGGGACTGGAGGGAGGCATAGGCTGAGATGAACTCTGCCTTGTTGGCCGCAGATCGGCAGTTCCAGAGGCTACCGGAGACCTGGATCTCCACGTGGGTCGTGCGCGCTGGGACCACCAGATAAGGGTGGCCGCGGCCACGCGGTGTGGAGCGTTTGTATGGTCTGTGCAAAGAGGAGAGAACAGGGATAGATAGACACATAGTTGACAGGCTACAGAAGAGGCTACGCTAATGCAAAGGAGATTGGAATGACAAGTGGACTACACGTCTCGAATGTTCAGAAAGTTAAGCTTACGTAGCAAGAATCTTATTGACTAAAATGATTGAATGATACAGTACTGCTGGAGTAGGCTAGCTGGTAGTGGCTGCGATGTTGACACTACACTAATCAAGTGAATAGTTTCTACAGTGCTGCTATTCGGGGCTAGCTGGCTAGCTAGCAGGTTGATTGCATTACGTTACCTTAAAAGAACGACAATAGCTGACTAGCTAACCTAGAAAATCGCTCTAGGCTACACAATTGTCTTAGATACAAAGACGGCTATGTAGCTAGCTAGCTACGATCAAACAAATCAAACCGTTGTACTGTAATAGTTTCTACAGTGCTGCTATTCGGGTTGCTACGTTAAAAGAACGACAATAGCTGGCCAGCTAACCTAGAAAATTCTCTAGACTACACAATTGTCTTAGATACAAAGACGGCTATGTAGCTGGCTAGCTACGATCAAACAAATCAAACCGTTGTACTGTAATGAAGTGAAATGAAAATGTGATACTACCTGTGGAGCGACGTGGAATGTTGACCGGGTAGTTGAAGTTCAATTCGGTAGAGGTTGGCTAGCTGTTGAGCTAGCTGCAGCATCTCCTACGTTAAGGACGACAAATAGCTGGCTGCTAACCTCGGTAAATTAAGATAATGAATCTACACACTCTAAACTACACAATTATCTTGGATACGAAGACAGCGAAGACAACTATGTAGCTAGCTGACACTACGCTAATCGAGTCGTTCAGTTGAGTGTAATAGTTTCTACAGTGCTGGTGGACAGTGGATGTTAGCTAGCTGCTTAGCTAGCTGCTGGGCAGATACGTTAGACTAAATACGATAATTATGCAATTATCTTTGATACAAAGACGGCTATGTAGCTAGCTAAGAAGAAATTGCTAAGATTAGACAAATCAAACCATTGTACTATAATGAAATGTAATGAAAAGTTATACTACCTGCGGACCGAAGTGTAGATGCGACCGCTCGCTCCAACATGGAACCGGATTGATGTGAGTTGTGTGAGTTTAGTGAATGTGGATGTGAGTTGTGTGAGTCTAGTGAATGTGGATATGAAAGTTGTGTGAGTGTGGAAAGTATTGAGCTGTTTGAAATTGGGATAATAACAGTTTTGAAATTTGGCTGCTAAGCTGATTGAAATTATGATAATAAGAGCTGAAAACTGGGCTATCATTTGGGCATAGTTTTATATTTTGGCTAGTTGATGTCACTGGAACATACAGAGCATTCGGAAAGAATTCAGACCCTTGACTTTTTCCACATTTAGTTACATTACAGTCTTGTTTTAAAATTGATTAATTTGAACCCCACCTCAAACGTGGGGTTCAGGTTTATCAACTTTCAAAGCAGAATTACTTTCCCATTGTTCCTCAAATACAGTGTGTGATATATCATTATGTAGCTCTGTGTCTCTGCTTTAATCCAATGTAACCACAATTTCAAATTTTGCTACACAGGACTGAATCGAGGCAGTGGGTCACGTGTGTAACTGTAAGAGGCTAAGATCTTAAGCCATGGTTTTACCAGAAGGATTGTACAACCCAGAATGAAAGGTTTGAAATGATGAAGTGTCTGGTTTTATGTGTTGATTTCCCTTACATTAATAGAAGTATAGAACCTTTTGATAGAAGCTATAGTTTAATGCTTACCTTAAAATGTCATGATAATTATCACAGATTGAGTGATAAGAGGAGGGAATGTGATGGAAAATTCTGTGTTTGTGCCCTTCTTTTAACCAATTTCTATGATCTATGTTTGTGCTTTTCTAATAATCAATTTATGTGTTCATGCAACTGACTGATTGAATGAATCCTCACTATCAGTATCTGCAATTTGTCAGTACGCCCAGACAATTGTTTTGAGAATGAAAGATATCTTAGTTTCAAGGTCTCAGCTTAGAGAGAAGAAGCCTTGTAAAGGTCTTGGTCTGTTACATGCATAACCCAGTATTGGTCGTGCATGTAACAGGAATGCAGCAAACGTTAATGATGAGTTAATTATGAATGATGAATAAGCTAAATCATGCAAATATAACTTGTCTGCAGTTTATAAGAGAACTAGCAGGACCGCGCCGGAGGAGGTCCGGGTCGACATGTAGGTGGTGCATTGAGTAGGTTAAAACCTCTCCAGAATGATTCATCTCAGACTGTGTGTCCCTGTGTAGAATTTCCACGACAGTATAAACAGCACAAGTAAAAGTATGAATCATTTCTAATTCCTTATATTAATCAAAACTAGACAGAACAATGTTACTATTGTTTTTATTTATTTACAGTTAGCCAGGAGCACACTCTAACTCTCAGACATAATTTACAAACTAAGCATGTGTTTAGTGAGTCCGTCCGATCAGAGGCAGTAAGGGTGACCAGGGATGTTCTCTTGATAAGTGCGTGAATTGGACCATTTTCCTGTCAAAATGTAATGAGTACTTTTAGGTGTCAGGAAAAATGTATGGAGTAAAAAGTACATTATTTTCTTCAGGAATGTACTGAAGTATACATGTAAATAGTAAAGTAAAGTACAGACACCCCAAAAAACTACTTAAGTAGGACTTTAATTATTACTTAAGCACTTTACACCATTGTGAATTGTGTTGCCGTGGTGCCATGGTGTTCCATTGTTTTGGTCGAGTTTGATTGATCTCTTTACTGCATCTATGTTCTGATCTAATGATATGTTTGTGTGTACTGTTTTATCACAATTGAAAACATCCATATACAGTAGTCCAAGCAGTGAGATGTCTTGTTCTCTCCAGCTCTGCCTTATTGTTCGACCTATGTTGAACCTGAGATGTTCATGTTCTCTTTATGTTCATTTTCAAATAATCTACGCAAGGAGATCACGTATTCTTGATACTCTACCACTGTTCTATTGGCTGATTGAAGTTCCTCCTTTCCCAGTCTGAGTCACAGCAGCTCTCTATTCAGGAGAGTAGAGGAGAGGTCATGTGTAACGGCTGTTGTGGGAAGAAGGTGAGGACCAAGGTGCAGTGTGGTAAGTGTTCATCAGTTTAATGGAAAACTGAACACTATCAAACAAGCAACAAAAGAACAACCAAAACAGCTCCGTGGGAACAGGCTACCGAAGTATGGTTCCCAAACAATAGACAGCTGCCTCTGATTGGGAACCATACCCGGCCAAACACATAGAACAAAAACATAGAATGCCCACCCCAACTCACGCCCTGACCAAACTAAAATAGAGACATAAAAAAGGAACTAAGGTCAGGACGTGACATTATGTTTAACTAGGTTCATCTCCCATGTCTCCTGTTACCTCTGACCAGCTTCCTCTACATAGGCTACACTCATTATCACTCTGTGTGTGTGTGTGTGTGTGTGTGTGTGTGTGTGTGTGTGTGTGTGTGTGTGTGTGTGTGTGTGTGTGTGTGTGTGTGCGTGCGTGCGTGCGTGCGTGCGTGCGTGCGTGCGTGCGTGCGTGCGTGTGCGTGTGCGTGTGTGTTCGTGCGTGCGTACATGCGTGAGTGTGTGTCATGGACAGAACTGCCATTGGGTTTATATGCAGAGCCAGCAGTGGGTAATTACAATATTTACAGAGAGCAGATCTCTGGTCAGAGGTGTAAGAGAGCATGGGAACTTCATTTAACATGAAACAAGAGACGAATCACATCTGTCTACTGTTCTAGATCTTACTCCAGAACTGTATCTAGGTCCTCCCAAACACAGCGGGCTCTTCTCCTCCCCTCTTTCCCAGTCATTACTTGAGAACATGTAGACCTTTTATAATGGAGGTGGAAATTTAGATATTGAGACACGGCTTGTTGCTTTAGAGCAACAGCGACTTGCTTTGGAAGCATTTTGTTCATGATATACTGTTGTTAAACCCACTAATAATAATAATAATAATAATATAAAATTAAAAAATTCAAGCGCTTTTCTCACACCCAAGACGCACAGAACATAGAACACATAACATAGAACATAGAACACAAACAACAAACCCATATATAAACAGTACAGGTATCATCAGATCCAGATGCTTGTACGTCACTGAAGATAAAAGCATATTTTAGAAAAACTGAAAGGTGATGTAGCCTAATTAGAAGATTGGCTGGCTACAATAATGTATTGTTTTGGAAGGGGAGTATTTCAACAACAGAAGACCAAAGCTGCTCTGTGTAATACTGAATGACCTTGACCAGGAAGCTGTTGGTGGGCAGATTCATACACACGCACATCAGTTTGTACATGTGTGTGAGCACGTGTTGCATGTGTGTGTCCTCTCTCTTCCTCTCTGACCTGTCCTCCTTCCATTGTCTTTTTCTGGGTCCGCCAGGCAGCATCATTCACACTGAAAACCCTTTAACTTATTCTCTCTCTCTCTCTCTCTCTCTCTCTCTCTCTCTACATCTACCTCTACCTCTCTCTACCTCTACCTCTACCCCCCCTCTCTCTCTCTCTCTCTCTCTCTCTCTCTCTATATATATATATATATATATATATATATATATATATATATATGCTGTTGAAGAGTGTATATGTCAGCCATTCAGCCACAGAGACAAAGGCCCTGAGTTAATTACCCATAATTTGAAACTGATGGCTGCAGATGATATGTAAATTGTCCTACATGTGTGTGTGTGCATCGCATGTGCCTGTAAACACACACACACACAGAGAGAGAGAGAGAGAGAGAGAGAGAGAGAGATAGAGGACACAGGGGTGTGTGGAACAGGGGGATTGTTGGTTGAATAGTATTGTCGATTAATCGATTCCTCACAGATAAATTATTCATGACTGAAGCCGTAATTCTAGGTTGTGGTTTTGTGCAATTATACACAGCCTTCTTAAATCCTCTCTGCATACTCAATTTCATTCAGAAAGTATTCAGACCCCTGGACTTTTCCCACATTTTGTTATGTTACAGCCTTATTCTGAAATGTATTCAATTGCTGTTTTTCCCTCATCAATCTACACACAATACCCCATAATGACAAAAAATAAAGAAATGGAAATTTCACATTTACATCAGTATTCAGACCCTTAACTCAGTACTGTGTTGAAGTACCATTGGCAGCGATTACAACCTCAAGTGGTCTTGGGTATGAAGCCAAAGGAGATGGCCACCGTTTTACAATCCCATAACCAATTGTACTATTGTGTATGTTTCTTTGCGTTATTTGTAACTTACTTTGTACGTAATGTTTCTGCTACTGTGTCTTATGACCGAAAATAGCTTCTAGATATCAGGACAGTGATTACTCATCCCGTACTGGATGAATACTTTTTCTTTAACGAGTAGGACGGAAGGATTTACTTCAGATGACCAACAAGCCCCTCATCCCCTCCCCCATCCCCTCAACCCCGTCATTCGCAGTAGAAAGAGACGGAGATATCGGGGACGAAGTTCGGGGTGCCTTGTAAGGATCCATCGCCAAGAGGGTAATCTATCTTTACCATCAGTCCTATTAGCCATCGTACAATCAATCGATAATTAAATAGACAAACTACGGTCACGTATATACTACCAAAGGGACATTAAAAACTGTAATATCTTATGTTTCACCAAGTCGTGGCTGAATGACGACATGAATAACATACAGCTGGAGGGTTTTAAGCTTTTTCGGCAGGATAGAAAAGCAGCATCTGGTAAGACAAGGGTGTATATATACAAATGTATATCTGTAAACAACAGCTGGTGCATGATATCTAAGGAAGTCTCGAGGTTTTGCTATTTTGCTAACCTGAAATAGTGTATCTCATGATAAGCTGTAGACCACACTATTTTTATTTTTATTTCACCTTTATTTAACCAGGTAGGCTAGTTGAGAACAAGTTCTCATTTGCAACTGAGACCTGGCCAAGATAACGCATAGCAGTGTGAACAGACAACACAGAGTTACACATGGAGTAAACAATTAACAAGTCAATAACACAGTAGAAAAAAAGGGGAGTCTATATACATTGTGTGCAAAAGGCATGAGGAGATAGGCGAATAATTACAATTTTGCAGATTAACACTGGAGTGATAAATGATCAGATGGTCATGTACAGGTAGAGATATTGGTGTGCAAAAGAGCAGAAAAGTAAATAAATAAAAACAGTATGGGGATGAGGTAGGTGAAAATGGGTGGGCTATTTACCAATAGACTATGTACAGCTGCAGCGATCGGTTAGCTGCTCAGATAGCAGATGTTTGAAGTTGGTGAGGGAGATAAAAGTCTCCAACTTCAGGGACTTTTGCAATTCGTTCCAGTCACAGGCAGCAGAGTACTGGAACGAAAGGCGGCCAAATGAGGTGTTGGCTTTAGGGATGATCAGTGAGATACACCTGCTGGAGCGCGTGCTACGGATGGGTGTTGCCATCGTGACCAGTGAACTGAGATAAGGCGGAGCTTTACCTAGCATGGACTTGTAGATGACCTGGAGCCAGTGGGTCTGGCGACGAATATGTAGCAAGGGCCAGCCGACTAGAGCATACAAGTCGCAGTGGTGGGTGGTATAATGTGCTTTAGTGACAAAACGGATGGCACTGTGGTAAACTGCATCCAGTTTGCTGAGTAGAGTGTTGGAAGCAATTTTGTAGATGACATCGCCGAAGTCGAGGATCGGTAGGATAGTCAGTTTTACTAGGGTAAGTTTGGCGGCGTGAGTGAAGGAGGCTTTGTTGCGGAATAGAAAGCCGACTCTTGATTTGATTTTCGATTGGAGATGTTTGATATGAGTCTGGAAGGAGAGTTTACAGTCTAGCCAGACACCTAGGTACTTATAGATGTTCACATATTCAAGGTCGGAACCATCCAGGGTGGTGATGCTCGTCGGGCATGCGGGTGCAGGCAGCGATCGGTTGAAAAGCATGCATTTGGTTGTACTAGCGTTTAAGAGCAGTTGGAGGCCACGGAAGGAGTGTTGTATGGCATTGAAGCTCGTTTGGAGGATAGATAGCACAGTGTCCAAGGATGGGGCGGAAGTATATAGAATGGTGGATCAGGGAATCGCCCGCAGCAAGAGCAACATCATTGATATATACAGAGAAAAGAGTCGGCCCGAGAATTGAACCCTGTGGCACCCCCATAGAGACTGCCAGAGGACCGGACAGCATGCCCTCCGATTTGACACACTGAACTCTGTCTGCAAAGTAATTGGTGAACCAGGCAAGGCAGTCATCCGAACAACCGAGGCTACTGAGTTTTCCGATAAGAATATGGTGATTGACAGAGTCGAAAGCCTTGGCAAGGTCGATGAAGACGGCTGCACAGTACTGTCTTTTATCGATGGCGGTTATGATATCGTTTAGTACCTTGAGTGTGGCTGAGGTGCATCCGTGACCAGCTCGGAAACCAGATTGCACAGCGGAGAAGGTACGGTGGGATTCGAGATGGTCAGTGACCTGTTTGTTGACTTGGCTTTCGAAGACCTTAGATAGGCAGGGCAGGATGGATATAGGTCTGTAACAGTTTGGGTCCAGGGTGTCTCCCCCTTTGAAGAGGGGGATGACTGTGGCAGCTTTCCAATCCTTGGGGATCTCAGACGATATGAAAGAGAGGTTGAACAGGCTGGTAATAGGGGTTGCGACAATGGCGGCGGACAGTTTCAGAAATAGAGGGTCCAGATTGTCAAGCCCAGCTGATTTGTACGGGTCCAGGTTTTGCAGCTCTTTCAGAACATCTGCTATTTGGATTTGGGTAAAGGAGAACCTGGAGGGGCTTGGGCGAGGAGCTGCAGGGGGGCGGAGCTGTTGGCCGAGGTTGGAGTAGCCAGGCGGAAGGCATGGCCAGCCGTTGAGAAATGCTTGTTGAAGTTTTCGATAATCATGGATTTATCGGTGGTGACCGTGTTACCTAGCCTCAGTGCAGTGGGCAGCTGGGAGGAGGTGCTCTTGTTCTCCATGGACTTCACAGTGTCCCAGAACATTTTGGAGTTGGAGCTACAGGATGCAAACTTCTGCCTGAAGAAGCTGGCCTTAGCTTTCCTGACTGACTGCGTGTATTGGTTCCTGACTTCCCTGAAAAGTTGCATATCGCGGGGACTATTCGATGCTATTGCAGTCCGCCACAGGATGTTTTTGTGCTGGTCGAGGGCAGTCAGGTCTGGAGTGAACCAAGGGCTGTATCTGTTCTTAGTTCTGCATTTTTTGAACAGAGCATGCTTATCTAAAATGGTGAGGAAGTTACTTTTAAAGAATGGCCAGGCATACTCAACTGACGGGATGAGGTCTATTTACCAAGAGAGTTCAAATCTATACTTTTCGTAGCTGTCTACAGTATATACCACCGCAGACCGATGTTGCCACTAACACAGCACTCAATGAGCTGTGCACGGCCATAAGCAAACAGGAAAGCACTCATCCAGAGGTGACGCTCCTAGTGGCTGGGGACTTTAATGCAGGAAACTCAAATCAGTTTTACCTCATTTCTATCAGCATGTTAAATGTGCAACCAGAGGGGGAAAACTCTATACCACCTTCACTCCACACACAGAGAAGCGTACAAAGCCCTCCCTCGCCATCCATTTGGCAAATCTGACCATAATTATATCCCCCTGATTCCTGCTTGCAAGCAAAAGCTAATGCAGGAATCACCAGTGACTCTGTCAATGAGAAAGTGGTCAGATGAAGCAGATGCTAAGATACAGGACTGATGTGTAAGCACAGACTGGAATATATTGCAGGATTCTTCTAATGGCATTGAGGAGTATATCACATCAGTCACTGGCTTCATCAATAAGTGCATTGATGACATCATCTCTACAGTGACTGTACGTACTGTACATATGCCAACCAAAAGCCATGGATTACAGGCAACATCAGCACTGAGCTAAAGGGTAGAGCTGTCGCTTTCAAAGAGTGGGACTCTAACCCAGAAGCTTATAAGAAATCCCGCTATGCCCTCCAATGAACCATCAAACAGAGAAAGCATCAATACAGGACTAAGATTGAATCGTACTACACTGACTCCGACACTCGTTGCATGTCGAAGGGCTTGCAAACTATTACAGACTACAAAGGGAAGCACAGCCATGAGCTGCCCAGTGACACAAACCTACCAGACAAGCTAAATTACTTCTATGCTCGCTTCGAGGCAAGTAACTCTGAAACATGCATGAGAGCACCAGCTGTTCTGGATGACTGTGTGATCACACTCTCCATAACCGATGTGATTCAGACCAATAAACAGGTCAACATTCACAAGGCCGCAGGGCCAGATGGATTACCAGTACTCCGAGCATGCGCTGACCAACTGGCAAGTGTCTTCACTGACATTTTCAACCTGTCTCTGACTAGGTTTGTAATACCAACATGTTTCAAGCAGACAAACATAGTCCCTGTGCCCAAGAATACTGAGGTAACCTGCCTAAATGACTACCGACCCGTAGCACTCACGTCTGTAGCCATGAAGTGCTTTGAAAGGCTGGTCAAGGCTCACATCAACACCCTTATCCCAGAAACACTATTCCCACTCCAATTTGCATACCGCCCCAACAGATCCACAGATGACGCAATCTCTATTGCACTCAACATTGCCTTTTCCCACCTGGACAAAAGGAACACCTATGTGAGAATGCTATTTATTGCCTACAGCTCAGCGTTCAACACCATAGTGCCCTCAAAGCTCATCACTAAGCTAAGGACCCTGGGACTAAATACCTCCCTCTGCAACTGGACCCTGGATTCCTGATGGGCCGCCCCCAGGTGGTAAGGGTAGGGAACAACACATCCGCCACGCTGATCCTCAACACGGGGGCCCCTCAGGTGTGCGTGCTCAGTCCCCTCCTGTGCTCCCAGTTCACCCATGACTGCATGGCCAGGCCAAGTTTGCAGATGACACAACAGTGGTAGGCCTGATTGCGGACTACAGGAAAATGAGGACCAAGCATGCCCCCATTCTCATCGATGGGGCCAGAGTGGAACAGGTTGAGAGCTTCAAGTTCCTTGGTGTCCACATCACCAACAAACTATCATGGTCTAAACACACTAAGACAGTCGTGAAGAGGGCACGACAAAGCCTATTCTCCCTCAGGTGACTGAAAATATTTGGCATGGGTCCTCAGATCCTCAAAAGGTTCTACAGCTGCACCATCAATAGCAGCTTGACTGGATGCATCACTGCCTGGTATGGCAACTGCTCGGCCTCCGGCCGCAAGGCACTACATGGGGTAATGGGTACGGCCCAGTACATCACTGGGGCCAAGCTTCCTGCCATCCAGGACCTCTATATCATGCGGTGTCAGAGGAAGGCCCTAAAAACCCTAGTCATAGACTGTTCTCTCTTCTACCGCACGGCAAGCGATACCGGAGCGCCAAGTCTAGATCCAAGAGGCTTCTAAACAGCTTCTACCCCCAAGCCATGAGACTCCTGATTTTACGCTGCTGCTACTCTCTGTTTATAATCTATCCATAGTCACTTGAACTCTACCTACATGTGCATATTACTTAAATTACGCCCCCGCACATTGACTGGGAACCGGTAGCCACTCTATAATAGCCTTGCTATTTTTAGCAGTTATTTTACTGCTGCTTTTTAATTATTTGTTACTTTTATTTTCTATTTCCTATTTTTTGCTGATCAATTTTTTACTTAACACTTATTTGTATTCATTTCTTTCCCTCCAGAAGTGACGATTGGCATTCAGGTCAAAGAGTTCAATCTTGTTTTCATTAGAACGGACAATGTTGTTTCTCATGGTCTAAGAGTCCTTTAGGTGCCTTTTGGCAAACTCCAAGTGGGATCATGTGCCTTTCACTGAGGAGTTGCTTCCGTCTGGCCATTCTACCATAAAGGCAGAGTGGTGGAGTGCTGCAGAGATGGTTGTCCTTCTGGAAGGTTCTCCCCACTCCACAGAGGAACTCTTTCAGAGTGACCATCGGGTTCTTGGTCACTTCCTTGACCAAGGCCCTTCTCCCCCGATTCCGCAGTTTGGCCGGGTGGCCAGCTCTATGAACAGTCTTGGTGGTTCCAAACTTCTTCCATTTAGAAATGGCTACTGTGTTCTTGGGAACCTTCGATGCTGCAGAAATGTTTTGGTACCCTTTCCCAGATCTGTTGGCAGTGTCTCTGACATGCACTGCCAAATGTGGGACATTATATAGGCAGTTGTGTGCCTTTCCAAATCATGTCCAATTAGTTAAATTTACCACAAGTTGTAGAAACATCTCAAGAATGATCAATGGAAACAGGATGCACCTGAGCTCAATTTCGAAGTCTTAGCAAAGGGTGTGAATTCTTATGTAAATAAGGAATTATTATTATTATACATTTGTAAACCTTTTTTTTAAACGTTTTTTTCTTTGTCATTATGGGGTATTGTTTGTAGATTGATGAGGGAAGAAAAATGTGGAAATGGTCAAGTGATCTGAATACTTTCTGAATGCACTGTATGTTAAGTGATCTATGGCTTTCATTTAGAATTCCACTACAAGCTTTTTATGGACTTCATGGTTTTTAGCAGCTGATGAAATATGTTGTATTTGCGAATGTTTTTATTTAAATAAAAATATCTGTTTAAAATCTAAATTACATATTTTCAATTTTTATTGTGACTAATTCCCTCAAAACTAGTTTACACATTTCAAGGATGCATAATCATGACAAAATCAGAATGAATCATTAATTTAGTTTAGTTTTTTCAAAGACTCATTCTAAAGATCTGTCTCCTCATTCTGAAGAAGAGTATATTCTCATTCTAAAAAAGAGGATATTCTCATTCTAAAGAACAATAAAATATCATTATATAGAAGAGTCTCTTCTCATGTATCATTATATAGAAGAGTCTCTTCTCATTCTAAATAAGAGTATCTTCTCATTCTATAGAAGAGTTGCTTCTCATTCTATAGAAGAGTTGCTTCTCATTCTAAAGAACAATCCATTCTCATTCTATTCTAAAGAAGAGTCACTTCTCATTCTAAAACAGTCCCTTAGTTAATGAATGGAGGTGAGTTCAGATGTTACTCAATCTGGTTGTCTTTATTTCGAGACAGGAAGTGAGGAGCATAGAGGATCAATGGAGATGACCAGCGCTGAGAGTGCATTGAGGGAGTGTAACATACCATGTATTTAATCAGACAGAGAGATAGAGCGGGCGAGAGATAGGGAGAGGGAGAGAGAGAAAGATAGGGCGATAGAGGGAGAGAGAGCGAGTGAGAGCGAGAGCGAGAGAGAGAGATGCAATAGAAGCTCCTTACTGGAGATACATCTACACATACTGTACAGTAACTGGAATTTGTCATTTTTTATAAATTTTTTAGAAATTTGATACAGGGGCATCTGGACAGTAACTCTGTTGTCATAGAATAGAGAGCATAGACGTGAGGACACTGCTGTAGGCCTATTTGTGTAATGCCGCTACTTCACTCACAAATAATTGACATATCATCAGTGCACCATTTAACCGAGGCTGTACAAGGTAACATAGTCGAGTCAGAGTTCACATCTAGACAACACTACAATATCATCTCCCTCTGACTCGCCAACTATGGTTCAAGTCAAGTGCCTCTCCCCCATCAACTCACCCTGGTCTCGTGAAAAGACCTGTGGTGACCTTATGTGAAGCGTGGCTGACCTCTGGGGGTCAGTGTGACAGGGGGACAGTGACAGGGGATACTGACTCCACACCTCTGACCTCCGCCATTTAAACAGACACAGACGAGTGAAACAGAGTAGCTTCATGAATGTTAAAAAGCAATACAATATATGGGGGATTGGAAATGATGCAGACAATTACATTGATGGACGTTACAATCTATCTGCAATATTAAAGCTGATCTACCCCCCCTTTTTAAATATTACAAACACATAAGTGCAGAGGATGTGTTTGGTGTGTGTTGATGTGATTTTGAATCAAATCAAACGTATTTAAATGATGAGATTCTGATTAAAATTGTAGATATTAAATGTGAAGGGATAAGTATATACCATGAAAGTTAAGATTATACATGTGTGTGCATGAAAAGTCCTATGGCTATTAAACCACTATCTCAGACCATCCTGGCGAGTCGTTACGCAGCAATAAAAGTCTGTATTAGCATTCAACCATATACACATAGCATCCATACCCATCACTCACCCTATAAAAGCAGTTAGCATCTAGACTAGCAGTATCCATCACTCACCCTTTAAAAGCAGTTAGCATCTAGACTAGCAGTATCCATCACTCACACAGTACCCATCACTCACCCTATAAAATCAGTTAGCATCTAGACTAGCAGTATCCATCACTCACACAGTACCCATCACTCACCCTATAAAATCAGTTAGCATCTAGACTAGCAGTATCCATCACTCACACAGTACCCATCACTCACCCTATAAAATCAGTTAGCATCTAGACTAGCAGTATCCATCACTCACACAGTACCCATCACTCACCCTATAAAATCAGTTAGCATCTAGACTAGCAGTATCCATCACTCACACAGTACCCATCACTCACCCTATAAAATCAGTTAGCATCTAGACTAGCAGTATCCATCCCTCACCCTTTAAAAGCAGTTAGCATCTAGACTAGCAGTATCCATCTCCAACCCTATAAAAGCAGATAGAATCTAGGCTAGCAGTACCCATCTCCAACCCTATAAAAGCAGATAGAATATAGGCTAGCAGTACCCATCTCCAACCCTATAAAAGCAGATGGCATCTAGGCTAGCAGCACCCATCTCCAACCCTATAAAATCATGTAGCATATAGGCTAGCAGTACCTATCTACAACCCTATTCAAGCAGTTAACATCTAGGCTAGCAGTAGTTATGGCTTTGCAAGAGCAGCCCCCTACGACACAGCCATTTCCAGCCATGATATTCCCTTTGCAATGAATACAATGTAAAATACAGAGAGCCAGCACATCATCAGATGTAGCAGTTTTTCTGAAGCTACTCTGAACATATCCCAGTCCCCGTGATCAAAACAATCTTGAAGCTTGGATTCAACCTGACTGAGTTTGAGAGGATCTGCAGAGAAGAATGGGAGAAACTCCCCAAATACAGGTGTGCCATACTTGTAGCGTCATACCCAAGAAGACTCAATGCTGTAATCGCTGCCAAAGGTGCTTCAACAAAGTATTGAGTAAAGGGTCTGAATACTTATGCAAATGTGATATTTCCGTTTTTTTATATAAATTAGCAAGGTATTGTGTGTACATTTACATTTACATTTAAGTCATTTAGCAGACGCTCTTATCCAGAGCGACTTACAAATTGGTGAATTCACCTTCTGACATCAGTGGAACAGCCACTTTACAATAGTGCATCTAAATCATTTAAGGGGGGGGGGGTGAGAAGGATTGCTTTATCCTATCCTAGGTATTCCTTGAAGAGGTGGGGTTTCAGGTGTCTCCGGAAGGTGGTGATTGACTCCGCTGTCCTGTAGACAGCGGAGTCTGATTGATGAAGGAAAACATTTTTTTAAATCAATTTTAGAATAAAGCTGTAAAGTAACACAATGTGGAAAAAGTAAAAAACGACCAGAGTGTATCTCAGGAAATGCAGAAATGTATGGAAATTCAGGAAATTATTTTAGTTTGAAGTTGAATTGAACAGTATAAAACAATCAATCAGAATGGAGAAAGACCCATTGAAATCACTTAGAATGTATGCGTGTGCACCGTAGGTCCATGCCCTGTTCACAAACCAAATGTTGAACCTTTATTATTCATAAACATAAAACACAGTCAAAAAATATATAATATTAAAATTAAAATAACGCCCTGCCCTACCTACACTATTATATCATAAGTGAGTCATTTATTGGGATAATAAAAAATCTCCCACTCCCAAGACCAATTCCAAAAGAGTCAAGCTAGACCTTGAGCTACAGTTCATGAATACATTTCGTTTCTCTCTCTCTGTCACTCCCTGACCTGAGAGAGCCTTTTTATTCTCCATTTGGTGAGGTCAGGGTGTGACTTGGGCAGGCAAATCTATGTTTCTATTTCTTTGTTGGCCTAGTATGGTTCCCAATCAGAGGCAGCTGTTTATCGTTGTCTCTGATTGGGGACAAGCGTGTGACCCTTCAGGCACCATGCTTTGCGGTTGTCTCCAGTACGCATCCACAGCCCAGTGCGTCCTGTGCCAGCGACCCAGTGATGATCCGCAGTCAGGAGTCTCCAGCGACGGTCTGCAGTCCGGAGCCTCCGGCGACGGTCCCCAGTCGGGAGCCTCCGGCGACGGTCCCAGCTGGGAGCCTCCGGCGACGAGCGTGGTTCGGTTCCTCCAGCAGGGATCTACGGTCCGGATTCAGCGACGACGATCTACGGTCCGGAGTCCCCGGCGACGGGGTCTGCGTCCCCACCGGAGCATCCACCGAGATGAGATGCCCACCCGGACCCTCCTCTATAGGTTCAGGTTTGCAGCCGGAGTCCGCAACTTGGGGGGGGGGGGTACTGTCACACCCTGACCTTCGAGAGCCTTTTTTATTCTCTATTTGGTTAGGTCAGGGTGTGACTTGGGTGGGCAAATCTATGTTTCTATTTCTTTGTTGGCCTGGTATGGTTTCCAATCAGAGGCAGCTGTTTATCATTGTCTCTGATTGGGGATCATACTTAGGCAGCCCTTTTTCCCACCTTCTGTTGTGGGATCATGATTTTGTTAGTTGCTGTATATCCTGCAGAACTTTACGTTTGTTTATCTTTTGTTGTTTTTTTGGTGTTCATCAAAATAAAGAAAGATGTACACTTACCACGCTGCACCTTGGTCTCATTCCAACAACGGACGTAACACTCTCCCTCTTCAGTCTCCACAATCTACTCAATGAACATGATTTAGTCAATATTGTTTATGAAGAAGTTATAGTTTTCCTACTAAACAAAACAATACTATGCTATCATCTTTTTCAGCTCTAATTTGTAGAGAACCATGTTCAAATGATTTGATCTGTGCTGATTATGCCTTTGTGATTTCCTCAGTGTGATTCACTGGTTATTTTTGTCCTATAACACTGTTCTTTGGTGGTGATTGTTACAACCAGGACAGAGAAACAGTAGGAACACTGCTCACTAGAACCTTGTGGACGGACTCAGACCTAGTTCTGTCACTAATGTATAGACCTAATAACAAAAGTATGCATCACCATGTGTCAAAAAAAAGATTTTCAGGTATTTGGGGAGATTCAACCTGAATAAAGTTTTGTTGTTGATGCATGCTATCAATAAATACCTTACATCTTAGTCACAATGGGACAAATCCTCATTTGAGAGATGAGCAAGTTTACTATTGACATCAATGAATGATTTACACGAACCTTGGGTGCACATTTCATACATGTATATTTGGCCTAGATTGAAATAGCACAAGTCCAGTCTGATTTAGTCTCAGATAGTTTTATGGAGTCAAGACATGGACATTGAGCCACGAGTTGAGACATGGGGCCGTATGTATCTAACTTCTTAGATTGATGATTTAAGATCAGCTTTGCTGTTCAGATTATAATAAATAAGGTTTCATGGCCAGGGAAGAACTGATCCTAGATCAGCACTTGCATTCTGAGATGCTTGATACATACACCCCATGGTATTAAACCCTATCTACAGTAAATCTGGGGAGACTGGGGAGACAGCAGGTTGTCAGTGCAGTGGAGAAACCCCCTGAATCCGGAGGAGTCTATGCCTACTAGGACAGTTTCACTACAGTGGAATCTAACCTAAGCAGATTTACCAGAGGCTATGTCAACGTTAAAAACCACACTGGTCTCCAGAACACTCCCCTGGTGCCTGATGGACTGATGGACTGATGGACATGACAGGAAGGGCGAGGGGGAGAGAGAGAGACCTCACTCTGGGTTTGGTTAGGGTCTGCTGGGATGCTCCTAGTGCTTACATCAGTATGGGTGACCACAGCCCCATGGAGAACTAAGACTCGGATGGTGGCAGAGAGGGAGCAGAGGAGGAAGAAGACAGGGAGGATAGGAGGAAGAAGAGGAAGAGGAGAAGAATGAGAGGGGGAGGAGAGGAGGAAGAAGAGTGGGAGGAGAGGAGGTAGAGGGGGGAGGAGAGGAAGAAGAAGAAGGAGAGGAGGAAGGGGAGGGGAGGGGGAGGAGAGGAGGAAGAGGGGGAGAGGAGAGGAAGAAGAAGGAGAGGAGGAAGGGGAGTGGGAGGAGAGGAGGGGGATGAGAGGAAGATGAAGAGGGGGAGTGAAGGAAGACGAGGGGGGAGGAAGGGGAGGGGAGGAGTAAGGGGAGGGGGAAGGGGAAGGGAAAGGAGGACGGGGGAGAGGAGGAAGAAGAGGGGGAGGAGAAGAGGAAGGGGGTGGTAAGGAGTGAGGAAGGTGAGGATGGAGAGGAGAAAGAAGAGGGGGGAGAGAATACTATATACTATACTATAATACTATACTATATAAATACTATAAGGGAAGGTCCTGGTGTGTGGATGTGAGCAGTCAGATAAGAGGAGGATGATGAAGGGGGAGGAGTGAGGACAACATGTGTAATCAGATCATTGGCTAAAGCAAATTAAGTGGATGTGATCAATAGAAACTGAATGGCCCTTAATCTCCTTCACGTCTGACAGTGAGCGAGGAAGGGTGTCACCGGAACAGAGGTGCTGCATCACATTATACAAGTATGTATGCTTACTTTATGCTTAGACACACACACAGTGTCCGGTTAAAAGTCCCCACACCACACACAAGCACATAGACACACACACACGTGCACACACCAATACAGACTCCCCTGGCTCCTATCCTACTAGTATATCGTTTCTCTGTATATTATTTAATTTCAAATGCATTGCATTTTAGACCCCAACAGCCACGACCACCACCAGCCTCCATTCCAATTCCTGCCCTTACCCCCATAGAGCTATTACCACCCTCAAGTATCAATAGGAGGGACAAGAAGCAATGACATCATCACTACGCTGCCTCTCGTCGTGGTGTACTACTGAGCTCCAAGCCCCTTGACTAGTCCTGCTGTAGTCACTTCCCCTCTACACGTTCTGCCTGAAGAGTCCATCCAACATGACCTGCATTAAAGTTACAGAACTCCTCCTCTAAGATACGTGGTGTTGGGTAAACTGTGGCGGGATGTGTGCCATGTCTGGCCACTGCATGTTCAGATATGCAGATAGAAATCTGGTGAATTAAATACGCTGGGAATCAAGACCTGCGTCCTACCTAAATGACACCCCATTCCCTACTTTTGGACTCTGGGTAAAACTACTTGTAGTGTACTATATGGAGACTGAGGAATACGGTGTCATTTGAGTCACAGATGATGGCAGAGAGAAGGATTCTGGGATGAGAATTGAATTCAACTGTAATTAGAACTGAGAGTCATGTGATTGTCAATCACATCCAATCGGATTGACTTGCTGGCAGCATCACAGTGTTCTCATTGGTCCTTACAGTTAAATGGATCCAGTCATGTAGAAATGTCTCTAGAGACACATATTGATTATGATGACAAGGCAAGGTTCTGTTGAATCATTCTGGTAAATGTTGTCAAGGCCAGTGGTGGCAGTGTGTTAGTATATTTGGAAAACTTATCAAAGTAGACTATAATAATGTCAATATATTTCACATCATTTGTATTGTTCATACAGGCTATGGAAAGTCATGCAGATTGTCTGAAAGATTTGAGATATTATTCTTTTCAGTTTTTATAAAAAATGTATTCAAGACAAATGTGAGACTGTTGAGTACAAATGAATTAATAAGGGATGAACAATAGACATTCCACACAGAGACTCTGAGAAGTCATAGATTCAGAGATTAAAGATTCTGTTTCGGAAAAAGTTCACAAAACTCCATCTAGACTTCCAATAGCATCAGCTACAGACTAGACTTCCAATAACATCAGCTACAGACTAGACTTCCAATAACATCAGCTACAGACTAGACTTCCAATAGCATCAGATACAGACTAGACTTCCAATAGCATCAGATACAGACTAGACTTCTAATAACATCAGATACAGACTAGACTTCCAATAACATCAGATACAGACTAGACTTCCAATAGCATCAGCTACAGACTAGACTTCCAATAGCATCAGCTACAGACTAGACTTCCAATAACATCAGATTCCAATAGCATCAGACAGACTAGACTTCCAATGCATCAGCTTAGACTTCCAATAACATCAGATGACTTTAACATCAGATACAGACTAGACTTCCAATAACATCAGATACAGACTCATGTGTTGTGATGTTTGTGATTTGTTATTCCGTTGCTGTTCCTCTATTTGTTTGTCTTCACTTGCCTTTTAGACTCAAGGCTGCATGATGGGGAAGAGAGTTGTGGATGTAAAGAATATAAAGGAATGTCTACTAGGGTGGCCTGTCCTAAAGACAGAGTAGCAGAGAGATGCTACTGTTACCTCGGGCGCCACTCCATGGAGACCAGGAGAAATACACCTTAGATAGAAGTGCACTTGCTCTCACTGTTTTGGGTAAGTCGATTTTAGTTGTCAACATTTGAATCATTTTCACAAATCTGCATTTATATAGAATATGGGGCCAAAGCATGATAAGAGAATACAACCACTGACAAAACAACCAACCAGAGCCACCAGTGGACAGCACCTACAGCGTCCACACTACTCACAGTTCAATTACACCTCCTTTCAACATCTTCATCATCAGTGCAGTAAATGTTGAGAGTGACAATATAAATGTCAGACTCTAATGTGTGTAGCATGATGACATCTTCTGTGCTGTAAACTACCTCATATCATTATGTTGGAGAACAGGTTCAGGCTCCACTTTCAATTCAAAGATAATGATATAACCATGGCAACACAGATAGCATGTCAGCATACTGAGAGGAAATCTACACATTAGTGTCACTCAAAGCACGACTCCAAGGGTTGGAATTACTCATTGTCCCTTTGTGGGGGTGCTCTAAACATAGTGGCTCTGGACCAATGGTAATATTATGAATGGTTATGGGGATTGGGGGTCCCATGTCAATACTTATTCGGGGGTCCCTGATGCGGTATTGGGTTGCCCACCCTTTCAACCCCTGATTCCAACCGCTCAGAACTGACAAACAACAACATTATTTGAAACAATGCCAGGTTACCCTAAGACCCCAAAATGTCACTGAGCATGGTCATCAATACGCCTCATGTCAAGGTTCGGCTGGTAGGAGAGAGAGCTGTGCCGGGGCCGAGAGCGTGGAAACCTTCAACAGAGAGGAGAGAAATGTCAGCGTGGCAGAGCAGAGGCGTGACCTAACCTTTGCCCCCAGCCATGTCTTGACGAGTCTTCAATGTGACTGAATTTTCAAAGGAAGCAGCGGAATGCAGGAGAGAAGTCTCCTTCCCTCTCATCTTTTCTCATCACACCATAGAATTTTCCTCTGAAAAGAGAGGACATTTGGGGGTTGTGAAAGGCATTCCACTAGAGCCGTTTTGACCATAGAAGCAGCACATCCATGTCAACGAGTCCATTGGAAACATACACAACAGACTATAACAAGCACAATCAATTTGAGTCAAATATACACAAATATAATAGCAGCCTAAGCACAACAAATACAATAAGGTACTCTGCATTATTAAAGCCTGGACATCATCATCAAGTATTAGCTGAGCTAATAGAGTTAAGGTCAGAGGTCGTGCTCTCTACTGTGTTAGGGCTGCAGCAAGCTAATTCAACCTCTGAACAAACAAGGTGGGAATCACCCTCACGACACATACCACCATTAGCATATTTGGCTCTGTGCATCTCAACAACACTGCGACGTGCAGCTAGAAACCAGTAATTGCGGTGAGCATTCTGCTTTTCTATTATTGTCCTGTTAATCGAGCGGTCTGCTTTGGCTGCCTTCACAGATGAATGTTTTGGCTGCCTTCACAGATGAATGCAGCAAGTGTCTGCAGAAAGCCTGATGGATGTACAAATTAACAGGCAGAGGACAGAGAGGAAAGTCGCAATCAAAAGCCTCCTCCGATATAATTACAACTCTATATCCCTCCTCATCACACACAGGGTCCTCTCTCTGCCTCTCTCTCCCTCTCTCTTTTCCCTCTCTCTCTCTTTTCCCTCTCTCTGCTTCTCTCTCTCTCTTTTCCCACTCTCTGCCTCTCTCTCTCTCTCTCTCTCTCTCTATTTTCCCTCTCTATTTTCCCTCTCTCTGCCTCTCTCCCCCACCCACCCTCTCTCTCTCTCTCTCTATCTCCCTCTCTCTCTCTCACTCTCTCTTTTCCCTCTCTCTGCCTCTCTCTCCCTCACCCTCTCTCTCTCTTTTCCCTCTCTCTGCCTCTCTCCCTCACCCTCTCTCTATATTTTCCCTCTCTCTCTCTCTCTCTCTCCCTCTCCCTCTCTCTGCCTCTCTCTTTTCCCTCTCTCTGCCTCTCTCTCCCTCACCCCCTCTTTCTCTCTCTCCCTCTCTGCCTCTCTCTTTTCCCTCTCTCTGCCTCTCTCTCTCCCTCACCCTCTCTCTCTCTCTCTTTCTCTCTCTCTCTCTCTCTCTCTCTCTCTCTCCTCCCTGTCACCCTCCCTCCCTCTGCAAAGATCACCCTTGGCAAGCCGACATTAATTGCTCAGACAAAGGTGTAGTTTGCACAACAAGTGTCTGTACTCTCTATATAATCACTTGTGGAGGGGTTGGAGAAGCTGTTGAGTAACAAGGTGCTATTGTGACTTTGATACAAGGGAGATAAATCACAGAACATAGAACCTACAGCATTACTACACACAAGAGCACTGCACATAGGAGCACTGAACATAGGAGCACTGCACACAGGAGTTAATGGGAGTTAAGTTGCAAATGATACAATGGCGCTGTCTGGTGGCCATATACTGAAACACAACGTGCATGTACCTCATGGATAGCATTGTCCAGCAACATATAGAATCCTGAAAATAGGGCAGATGAGATGCGGTTTGAAATAAATTATACTACTTCCTTATTACTTCCACAAATATAAATAATTCTTTAAAGATGTTTATTGTGCCTCTTTGTATTAGAGAATGCATTAGAGAATAGCAACTAAGAGATACAAGGTTTCAAGGAAATTAAACATTATGAAGAAACGTTCAATGGCCGACTATTAATTCAATAGTCAAAGTGAGTGATTTACCAGGAACTCAAGATTAACCTACACATGCATGCTACCCAGACTATTTGAATTGCCCCCCACCCCCCTCCTCTACGCTGCTGCTACTCTCTGCTATTATCTATGCATAGTCACTTCAATAACTCTACCTACATGTACATATTATGTATCTGTATATATGCAGTGTGTATGTATATATGTATGTATAGTATTGTACTATTTGCAATGTCTCCCATGGATTAGCCTTAATTTCTGACGAGAAATTGACGAGTTTCACAGGAACGTTCTTTGTTTCTGGCCATTTTGAGCCTGTGATCGAACCCACAAATGCTGATGCTCCAGATACTCAACTAGTCTAAAGGACAGTTTTATTGCTTCTTTAATTAGCACAACAGTTTTCAGCTGTGCTAACATAATTGCGAAAGGGTTTTCTAATGAACAATTAGCCTTTTAATATGATAAACTTGGATTAGCTAACACAACGTGCCATTGGAACACAGGAGTGATGGTTGCTGATAATGGGCCTCTGTACACCTATGTAGATATTCCATAAAATAATCTGCCGTTTCCAGCTACAATATTCATTTAAAATATTAACAATGTCTACACTGTATTTCTGATCAATTTGATGTTATTTTAATGGACAAAAAAATGCTTTCTTTCAAAAACAAGGACATTTCTAAGTGACACCAACATTTTGAACAGTAATATACAGTACCAGTCAAAAGTTTGCAAAAACCTTCTCATTCAAGGGTTTTTTGTTATTTTTACTTTATTTCTACATTGTAGAATAATAGTGAAGACATCAAAACTACGAAATAACACAGATGGAATCAAGTAGGAACCAGAAAGGGTTAAACAAATGAAAATATATTTTATATTTGAGATACTTCAACCAGGACAATGACCCAAAGAGGGTGCTAGTGAAGACATCAGAACTAACATCAAGTAGCAACCAAAAACAACTCAAATGAACTTGTCCTCTGCAGCAGAGGTAACTCTGGTAACAGCAGAGGTAACTCTGGTAACAGCAAAGGTAACTCTGTGGTGGTGCTCATAAGAGCCAGTTTCGTCAAAGCGCTTGATGGTTTTTCGAATAGATTGACTGATGTCTTAAAGTAATGAGGGACTGTCATTTCTCTTTGCTTATTTGAGCTGTTCCTGCCATAATATGGACTTGGTGTTTTACCAAATAGGGCTATCTTCTGTTTACCTTGTCACATCACAACTGATTGGCTCAAACTCATTAAAGGAAAGACATTCCACAAATTAACGAGGCACACCTGTTAATTGAAATGCATTCCAGGTGACAAAGGGTGGCTTCATTGAAGAATCTCAAATATATTTTGATTTGTTTAACACTTTTTTACTACATGATTCCATGTGTTGTTTCATAGTGTTAATGTCTTCACTATTATTCTACAATGTAGAAAATAGTACAAATAAAGAAAAACCCTTGAATGAGTAGGTGTGTCCAAACTTTTGACTGGTACTGTACATATTCAAACAATGATACAGTACATATATATTATTTTCATTGTTGGACATAAAAGACATAAATCACCAGGAAATCAGCTAAAAGTTATTTTAATTTAGGAAATATGTTCCCAAGTATTCCCACGCATAATAGAGACGTGAATGTATACAAATGTAAGCAAGGTTTAAAATGATTTTGTTTAAGTCAAATATTATATCTGTTTGGGCTTCTTGCCATCAATTTGCAGTCTACATATTATTTGTAATTATGTTCCAGACCACCAACCATCTGCTCAAAAAATAATTGTCCCACGGTTGAATCTAGCTGATGATCTCTGCCCTACAGTATCAATCTTGATGGAGGACTGGAGGAAGCCATGCTAGAGTGTTGGGGCACAGCCTGTGATGTGTCTTGGTGTCAGTAAAAAATCTGTAATATTAGGATCATCCAAGTGCAGAAACAGAAAATGGATGACAGGGTTATTGATCACACATCGATACAATCACATACACACAACAGACCACAAGAAGACACATCGCAGAAGCGTTTGTTATGCTAAACATGGGTAATGTTTATTTTTCGCTAGTGAATCACCTTGAGGAGAAACGCTCACTTCCTTGGTTCAGCTTTTGGGATACCCCACTGTAACCAAGCAGCAATCGGCAGTAGGCAAAAATCACTCCTAACCACTGATCCAGGACCAGATATCTTTTCATCTGCATCTGGTCCCAGATCTGTGGTTAACAGTAACTTTTACCTGGACCCAGGAACACTCATCCCAAAAGCATTACAGAGTTCTTCAGAGACAGAGAGCCAGAAGCCTGTTCAGTCAGGTGAAACGTTGCACAACACTGCTGATAGAAACGTCATGTTTAAAGCTAAAACAATTTCCTGTTCTCATCTACATGACAGAGAATCATATCTATTGGACACATTTTCTATCTGAATGTTGTGTAACATTGCAACCTCCTGAACAGGCCCCAGCTTTAGCCTGAAGATACTGACAGCTACCAAGGCAACCGTTACCGTGGAGCAGATTTCTCCTCAGACAAATGGACTTCAGAATGACATAATAATCACAAGAGAAAAACTAACATGTGCATTAACTGGCATTCACCCAGCCCAGCTCACCACATCATCCACCTCATCTTTTGGTACACAGAAAAAGATGCAGAAACAAAGGGGCGGGAATAAGGGGGGTCCATCTAATGATTGGCATGATTATGGCCGTTTCCTGTTGTTCCCCTCACCTGTCAATCAATCACAAGCTGAGTGGAGATTCAAGTAAAATATTTTGTTATACATGTTATATGTTTGAATCTCTTTTGAAGGCGCTAACGCTCATCGACGGGGAGGGGAGAACACATTTTCTTCCCCAATATTTTGGGGGCATTAAAAAAAAACGAAACAAAAAACTACAAGTCTGGTAAAATCCTCAGAAAAACTAACTACACTGGTTAGTCAGTTATTACAAACAGAAGTCCAGAAAGAGAGATATAAGTGAGATATAAGAGTTATTAGAGAGTAAAGGGTATTGGTAGAGGCTGCTTTAGGTGGACTGAAAGTGCTTAAAGAGAGACTTTAAAGTGAGTAATGTTCTTTATTTTTCTTCAGAGACAGGAACACTGGGGTAGATTGATGCACCAGAGAACTGACACAGGTGAGTCCATCGTCGTGTTCACATCGTGAGATATGGCCTCTTTGTTGTTGTCTTCAGCAGAAAAGATGGCAGGACCCTTTCTTCTGCGTAGTGAGGCTAATTATTTAAGGTCATACGTCGTTAGTGTTGTACCTCTAGCAAGGAGTTCTCTCTAAAGTTACTGTTGATTTCTATTCCGCTCCTGGGGAGAGGGAGAGAGGGGGGAAAATTACAGGATATTTAAGTGGGAGAAAAAACAAATGGAATGCTGTTACAAAACATACTCAGAGAAATGTATTTTTTTGACTCAATCTCTTGTTCTCCGTTCATGTGATGAAAGCTCTGTGATAGGATTTGGCCCTTGGATGTAAGCTAACGGAAGAAATGCGAGCTTCGCTTCAAAATTTGTCACACAGTGGTGTCTACTGAAGATTTCCACAGAGTTGAGTTTCTGCATGTGGAACTCAAAACCTACATTATTTCATCCTTATTATCACCAGCTGAAATACACCCCCCCCTCCATCTCTACCCCCTCCTCCCCTCAAACGACCATCTCTACCCCTCCTCCCCTCAAACGACCATCACTAACCCCTCCTCCCCTCAAACGACCATCTCTAACCCCTCCTCCCCTCAAACGACCATCACTAACCCCTCCTCCCCTCAAACGACCATCTCTAACCCCTCTTCCCCAAACGACCATCTCTACCCCCTCCTCCCCTCAAACGACCATCTCTAACCCCTCCTCCCCTCAAACGACCATCTCTAACCCCTCCTCCCCCAAACGACCATCTCTAACCCCTCAAACGACCATCCTACCCCTCCTCCCCCCAAACGACCATTTCTACCCCCTCAAACGACCATCTCTACCCCATCCTCAAACGACCATCTCTAACCCCATCCTCCCCTCAAACGACCATCTCTAACCCCTCCTCCCCTCAAACGACCATCTCTAACCCCTCAAACGACCATTTCTACCCCCTCAAAACAACCATCTCTAACCCCCCTCCCCTTCTCTAACCCCTCAAACGACCATTTCTACCCCCTCTCTCCCCCCCCCCTCAAATGACCATCTCTACCCCCTCTTCCCCCCAAACGACCATCTCTACCCCATCCTCATCGCCACCCCTTCCTCCCCTTACCAACTCAAACCCACATCTCCACCCCCTCCTCCCCTCACCAACTCAAACCCCCATCTATACCCCCTCCTCCCCTCAAACCCCCATCTCTACCCCCTCCTCCCCTCAAACCCCCATCTCGACCCCTCCTCCCCTCATCTACAGTGCATTCTGAATGTATTCAGACCCCTAGACTTTTTCAATATTTTGTTACGTTACAGCCGTATTCTAAAATGGATTAAATTGGTTTTCCTCCCCCTCATCAATCTACACACAATTCCCCATAATGACAAAGCAAAAACAGGTTTATAAATGTATCTTTAAAAAAAAATCAAATTTACACAAGTATTCAGACCCTTAACTCAGTACCTTGTTGAAGCACCTTTAGCAGCGATTACAGTATTTGAGTCTTCTTGGGTATGAAGCTACAAGCTTGGCACACCTGTATTTGGTGAGTTTCTCTCATTCTTCCTGCAGATCCTCTCAAGCTCTGTCAGGTTGGATGGAGAGCGTCGCTGCACCACTAATTTCAGGTCTCTCCAGAGATGTTCAATCGGGTTCATGTTGTCCCGAAGCCACTCCTGCATTGTCTTGGCTGTGTGCTTCGGGTCGTTGTCCTGTTAGAAGGTGAACCTTCTCCCCCAGTCTAAGGTCCTGAGCGCTCTGGAGCAGGTTTTCATCAAAGATCTCTCTGTACTGTGCTCTGTTCATCTTTCCCTCGGTCCTGACTAGTCTCCCAGTCCCTGACACTGAAAAACATCCACAGCATGATGCTGCCACCACCATGCTTCACTGTAGGGATGGTGCCAGGTTTCCTACAGAAGTGACGATTGGTATTCAGGCCAAAGAGTTCAATCTTGGTTTCATCAGACCAGAGAATCTTGTTTCTCATGATCCGAGAGTCCATTAGGTGCCTTCTGGCAAATTGCAAGCGTGCCGTCATGTGCCTTTTACTGAGGAGTGGTTCCCGTCTGGCCACTCTACCATAAATTGGTGGAGTGCTACAGAGATGGTTGTCCTTCTGAAAGGTTCTCCCATCTCCACAGAGGTCCTCGGGAGCTCTGTCAGAGTGACCATCGTGTTTTCGATCACCTCCCTGACCAAGCCCCCCCCCCGATTGCTCAGTTTGGCCAGACAGCCAGCTCTAGAATCTTCATGGTTCCAAACCTCTTCCATTTAAGAATGATGGAGGCCACAGTGTTCTTGGGGACTTTCAATACTGCATAAATGTTTTGGTATCCTTTTCCAGATCTGTGCCTCGACACAATCCTGTCTCTACAGACAATTCCTTCCGTTTTTTCTCTGACATTCACTGCCAACTGTGGAACCTCATATAGACAGGTTTACCACAGGTGGACTTCTATCAAGTTGTAGAAACATCTCAAGGATGATCAATGGAAACAGGATGCACCTGAAATCAATTTCGAGTCTCATAGCAAAGCGCCTGAATATGACTGTTTTTTTATTTATTTTATTTTTTTGCAAAAATTCCAAAAAACAGTTTTCCCTTTGTTATTATGGGGTATTGTGTGTAGATTGAGGAACAAACATTAATTTAATCCATTTTAGAATAAGGCTGTAACGTAGCAAAAAAGTGAATGTGTCTGAATACTTTCCTGATGCACTGTATGCCCCCTCATCCCCTCCAGTCCCCAATGAATCCAATGCCCATCCTGACTATTTACATTGACCCCCGCTCTTTCTTTTAATACTGCTGCTACTCGCTGTTTATTATCTATGCATAGTCACTTTACAAAAACCTCAACAAACCTGTAAATTCCCTCGGTACTGGTAGCCTTGTTATTGTTATGTAAGTTTTGTGTTACTTTTTGATTTTATAAATTTTTTAAAACTTTAGTTTAATTAGTAAATATTTTTATGACTATTTCTTGAACTGCTTTGTTGGTTAAGGGTTTGTAAGTAAGCATTTCACGGTAATACACCTGTGGTATTTGGCGCATGTGACAATTTTTCTCCATCTCGGCCCCCTCCTCCCCCACTTCCAATCTCCATCTCGGCCCCCTCCTCCTCCTCTCCTCCAATCTCCCTCTCTGCCCCCTCTTCCAATCTTCATCTCTGCCCTTCCTTCCCCTCCAATTCCCATCTCTGCCCCTCCTCCACTTACAATCCCCATCTCTGCCCCCCTCCCTCCTCCCCCCTCCAGATCCCATCTCTGCCCCCTCCTCCCCAACTTCCAATCCCCATCTCTGCCCTTCCAATCCCCATCTCTGCCCCTCCAATCCCCATCTCTGCCCCTCCAATCCCCATCTCTGCCCCTCCAATCCCCATCTCTGCCCCTCCAATCCCCATCTCTGCCCCCCTCCCCATCCTCCCTCCAATCCCATCTCTGCCCCCAATCCCCCCCCCTTCCAATCCCCATCTCTGCCCTTCCAATCCCCATCTCTGCCCCTCCAATCCCCATCTCTGCCCCTCCAATCCCCATCTCTGCCCCTCCAATCCCCATCTCTGCCCCTCCAATCCCCATCTCTGCCCCCTCCCTCCCTCCTCCCCAACCTCCAATCCCCATCTCTGCCTCCCCTCCCTCCTCCCCAACCTCCAATCCCCATCTCTGCCCCCCCTCCCTCCTCCCCAACCTCCAATCCCCATCTCTGCCTCCCCCCTCCCTCCTCCCCAACCTCCAATCCCCATCTCTGCCCCCCCTCCCTCCTCCCCAACCTCCAATCCCCATCTCTGCCCCCCCCATCCCTCCTCCCCAACCCCATTCCAATCCCCATCTCTGCCCCCCCTCCCTCCCCTCCTCCCCAACCTCCAATCCCCATCTCTGCCCCCCCCCCATCCTCCCCTCCCCAACTTCCAATCCCCATCTCTGCCCCCCTCCTCCCCCATCTCTGCCCCCTTCCAATCCCCATCTCTGCCCCCTCCAATCCCCCACTTCCAATCCCCATCTCTGCCCCCAATCCCCATCCTCCCCAACCTCCCAACTCCAATCCCCATCTCTGCCCCCCTCCCTCCTCCCCAACCTCCAATCCCCATCTCTGCCCCCTCCTCCCCCACTTCCAATCCCCATCTCTGCCCCCTCCCTCCTCCCCCCCTCCTCCAACTTCCCATCTCTGCCCCCCCCATCCTCCTCCCCAACCTCCAATCCCCATCTCTGCCTCCCCTCCCTCATCCCCAACCTCCAATCCCCATCTCTGCCCCCCTCCCTCCTCCCCAACCTCCAATCCCCATCTCTGCCTCCCCTCCCTCCTCCCCAACCTCCAATCCCCATCTCTGCCCCCCCTCCTCCTCCCCAACTTCCAATCCCCATATCTGCCCCCTCCTCCCCCACTTCCAATCCCCATATCTGCCCCCTCCTCCCCCACTTCCAATCCCCATCTCTGCCCTCCAATCCCCATCCTCCCCCCAACCCCATCTCCAATCCCCATCTCTGCCCCCAATCCTCCCCCACTTCCAATCCCCATCTCTGCCCCTCCCCAACCTCCCCCTCTTCCAATCCCCCCATCTCTGCCCCATCTCTCCCCCTCCCCTCCCCAACTTCCAATCCCCATCTCTGCCCCCTCCTCCCCCCATCTCTCTCTGCCCCTCCAATCCCCATATCTGCCCCCTCCTCCCCCCACTTCCAATCCCCATCTCTGCCCCCTCCCTAACCTCCAATCCCCATCTCTGCCCCCCCCCAACCTCCCCCCATCTCTGCCCCCCTCCCTCCTCCAATCCCCATCTCTGCCCCCTCCCTCCTCCCCAACCTCCAATCCCCATCTCTGCCCCCCCCTCCCCCCAACCTCCTCCCCATCTCTGCCCCCCCTCCCTCCTCCCCAACCTCCAATCCCCATCTCTGCCCTCCTCCCCCTCCCCAACCTCCAATCCCCATCTCTGCCCCCCTCCCCCTCCCCAACCTCCAATCCCCATCTCTGCCCCCCTCCCTCCTCCCCAACCTCCATCTCTGCCCCCTCCCCTCCCCAACTCCAATCCCCATCTCTGCCCCCTCCCCCCCACTCCAATCCCCATCTCTGCCCCCCCCTCCTCCCCAACCTCCAATCCCCATCTCTGCTCCAATCCCCCCATCTCTGCCCCCCTCCCCCCAACCTCCAATCCCCATCTCTGCCCCCTCCCTCCTCCCCAACCTCCAATCCCCATCTCTGCCCCCCCCTCCCTAACCCCAATCCCCATCCCCATCTGCCCCCCTCCCTCCTCCCCAACCTCCAATCCCCATCTCTGCCCCCTCCCCCCTCCTCCCCAACCTCCAATCCCCATCTCTGCCCCCTCCCTCCTCCCCAACCTCCAATCCCCATCTCTGCCCCCTCCCTCCCCCCATCTCTGCCCCCCTCCTCCAAACCCAATCCCCATCTCTGCCCCCCTCCCTCCTCCCCAACCTCCAATCCCCATCTCTGCCCCCTCCCTCCCTCCTCCCCCCAACCTCCAATCTCCATCTCTGCCCTTCCTTCCCCTCCAAATCCCATCTCTGCCCCCCTCCTCCCCCCCACTTCAATCCCCATCTCTGCCCCTCCTCCCCAACCTCCCCCCATTTCTGCCCCCTCCTCCCCCCAACCTCCAATCCCCATCTCTGCACCCTCCTCCCCCCTCTTCCAGTCTCCCCTCCATCCCATCTGCCCCCCCTCCCCAATTCCCATCTCCATCTCTGCCCCCTCCTCCCCATCTCTCCTCCCCCAATCCCCATCCTTGCCCCCCTTCCAATCTCCAACTCCACCCCCTCCAATCCCCATCCCCTTCCAATCTCCAACTCCAACCCCTCCAATCCCCATCTCTACCTCCTCCAATCCCCATCTCTACCCCTCCCCTCCAATCCCCATCTCTACCACCTCCAATCTCCATCTGTACCACCCTCCATCTGTACCCCTCCCCTCCAATCCCCATCTCTACAACCTCCAATCTCCATCTGTACCACCCTCCATCTGTACCCCCCCCCCCCTCCATCCCCCCTCTCTCCATCCACCAGAAGGTCTGTCTGGTTGTAGTCATTTTTATGAGCAGGCAGGAAGGCTAATAAATCATGGCACAGTTAATCACTATGATGAAGAGGGGAAGATGGAGGAAAGAGAGAGAGAGAGGGAGTAGGAGAGAGAGAGGGAGTAGGAGAGAGAGAGAAAGAGGGCGTAGGAGAGGGAGAAAGAGGGAGAAAGAGAAAGAGGAAGAAAGAGGGAGAAAGAGAGGTAGAGAGAGAGAGTAGGAGAGCGAGAGGGATAGAGAGATAAGAGAGCGAAAGAGAGGGGGATATATATACACACAGTTGAAGTCAGGAGTTTACATACACCTTAGCCAAATACATTTAAACTCCGTTTATCACATTTCCTGACATATAATCCAAGGAAAAATTCCCTGTCTTAGGTCAGTTAGGCTCCCCACTTTATTTTAAGAATGTGAAATGTCAGAATAATAGTAGAGAGAATTCATCACATTCCCAGCAGGTCAGAAGTTTACATACATTCAATTAGTATTTGGTAGCATTGCCTTTAAAGTGGGTCAAAGGGTTCAGGTAGCCTTCCACAAGCTTCCCACAATAAGTTCCTCCTGACAGAGCTGGTGTAAATGAGACAGGTTTGTGGGCCTCATTGCTCACACACGCTTTTTCAGTTCTGCCCACATATTTTCAATGGGATTGAGGTCAGGGCTTTGTGATGACCACTCCAATACCTTGACTTTGTTGACCGTAGGCCATTTTTCCACAACTTTGGAAATATGCTTGGGGCCATTGTCCATTTGGAAGACCCATTTGTGACCAAGCTCTGACTGATGTCTTGAGATCTTGCTTCAATATATCCACATAATTTTTCCTCCTCATGATGCCATCTCTTTTGTGAAGTGCACCAGTCCCTCCTGCAGCAAAGCACCCCCACAATACGATGCTGCCACCCCCGTGCTTCACGGTTGGGATGGTGTTCTTCAGCTTGCAAGCCTCCCCCTTTTCCTCCAAACATAACAATGGTCATTATGGCCAAACAGTTCTATTTTGGTTTCATCAGGCCAGAGGACATTTCTCCAAAAAGTACAATCTTTGTCCCCATGTGCAGTTGCAAACCGTAGTCTGGCTTTTTTATGGCGGTTTTGGAGCAGTGGCTTCTTCCTGGCTGAGCGGCCTTTAAGGTTATGTCGATATAGGACTCATTTTACTGTGGATATAGATACTTTTGTACCTGTTTCCTCCAGCATCTTCACAAGGTCCTTTGCTGTTATTCTGGGATTGATTTGCACTTTTCACACCAAAGTACGTTCATCTCTAGGAGACAGAACGCGTCTCCTTCCTGAGTGGTATGACGGCTGCGTAATCCCATGGTGTTTATACTTGCGTACTATTGTTTGTACAGATGAACGTGGTACCTTTAGGCATTTGGAAATTGCTCCCAAGCATGAACCAGACTTGTGGAGGTCTACAATGTTTTTCTGAGGTCTTGGTTGATTTTCCCATAATGTCAAGCAAAGAGGCACTGAGTTTGAAGGTTGGCTTTGAAATACATCTACGGGTAAACCTCCAATTGACTCAAATTATGTCAATTAGCATATCAGAAGCTTCTAAAGCCATGACATCATTTTCTGGAATTTTCCAAGCTGTTTAAAGGCACAGTCAACTTAATGTATGTAAACTTCTGACCTACTGGAATTGTGATACAGTGAATTATAAGTGAAATAATCTGTCTGTAAACAATTGTTGGAAATATTACTTGTGTCATGCACAAAGTAGATGTCCTAACCAACTTGCCAAAACTATAGTTTGTTTAACAAGAAATTTGTGGAGTGGTTGAAAAACGAGTTTTAATGACTCCAACCTAAGTGTATGTAAACTTCCCACTTCAACTGTATATATATAAAAAAAGAGAGCGAGATCAGAAGGAGGACTGGATGGTCGTGCTCTATTAACTCCTTAAAACCATGAGAAAAGCAGGTCTGTCAGTTTACTCCCCAACTGTTCATTTATTGACATACACAAATACAGGCCTGGCTGCACAGTGCATTCTAATACTCACACACACACACACACACACACAACACACACACACACACATCACTTCCAAAATTCACTGTCAAGCAAAGTTTGTACACAAAGTTGTGCTTATCCAAGCTATAAAAACACAGTAAAACTCAAAACAATGTACGGACTTGACAAACTTCAGGGCTTTATATAGACTTAATTCTCCCATTTCCCAGGGAAAACAGTGGTCCCTTTGAGGGAAGGAAGGTGTCAGTGTCAGTGGACACAGCAAGGGAACGCCCCAGTGAGACCTGGGCCTCCAGAGTAACTCTATCCCCAGTAGGGATACTCTGTCTGGTGCTGAAGCCTGACCTGGGTGGGGAAACAAAGGCCTCCTCAGTGTGCGTGTCCACAGAGACCATCCTTTATTCACTCACCTGAGGCTACCACATCCACCCACTCACTCACATCCACTCACTCACTGAAGGGTTTATTATGACGTGTATTATTTGTTATTACTTTTCTATTATTTCTCTATTTTCTTTCTCTCTGCATTGCTGGGAAGGGCCCGTAGGTAAGCATCATTGTTAGTCTACACCTGTTGTTTACGACGCATGTGACAAATCAAAATGGATTTGACTGCCATATTGCCACACACATGACCCTGACAAACACACCTCTGCAAATATTCCAATCCACTTATCTATATTGAACAAAAATATTAGCGCAACATGTAAAGTGTTGATCCCATGCTTCATGAGCTGAAATTAAAAGATCCCAGTAATGTTCCATCTGCACAAAATGCTTATTTCTCTCAAATGTGTTTACATCCCTGTTAGAAAGCATTTCTCCTTTGCCAAGATAATCCATCCACCTGACAGGTGTGGCATATCAAGAAGTTGATTCAACAGCATGATCATGACCAGGGTTGCACCTTGTGCTGGGGACAATAAAAGGCCACTCTAAAATGAGCAGTTTTTTCACAATGCCAGTTTTGAGGGAGCATGCAATTGGCATGCTGACTGCAGGAATGTCCACCAGTGTTGTTGCCAAAGAATCTAATGTTAATTTCTCTACCATAAGCCGCCACGAACGTCATTTTAGAGAATTTGGCAATACATCCAACAGGCCTCACAACAGCAGACCACGTGTAACCACGCCAGCCCAGGACCTCCACTTCCAGCTTCTTCACCTTGACAGTCTAAGACCAGCCACCCAGAGGAGTATATATGTCTGTAGTAAAGCCCTTTTGTGGGGAAAAACTCATTCTGATAGAATGAGGCTGATGGCTAGACCTGGCTCCCAAGTGTGTGGGCCTATGCCTTCCCAGGCCCACCCATGGCTAAGTCCCCTTCCCATGTGAAATCCATAGATTAGGGCCAAATTTTGTTCAGTATCGGTCTATATCCTCAATCCTGTATACAACCTCAGTCTCCACAGTTAGCTTCTGCTTAGCATCAACCCTCTGTCTGGGACAACATACTGCAGACCACTCCACCTGACAGCCCTCAGAGTGAGAGAAGAGAGGCCTAACAATGGAGGTCAATTAACCTTGTCAGGCTGGGGAGGGTGAGGGAGGGAGGCGGATGGGTTCTGTCAGGTCCTGGGCTGTCATGTAGAGGGGTCAGGGCTACAAAAGCAGCGCCAGCCGCTTGCCCCACGCTAGGCTACACAACGCTACCTTGGCTTCAGTCAAAACACATTTCCTACTGACAGGTTGTTTTCAGTGCTCCTGAAAACATGGACTTGAAATATTTATGAGTGTTACCCGGTAAATATTAACAAGGTCAGGAACCAAGAGTCAGTACACCAGCATCAATATAGAGGGAGGGAGCCAGAGAGGGAGAAGGACAGAAGGAAGGAGAGATATATAGATGGGGGAGATAAAGGGAAAAGGAGAGCAAGGGGGAGGGAAATGGAGAGACGGACAGAGAGCAGGAAGAAGAAAAAGAATAGGTTGTGTGTGTGTGTGTGTGTGGGGTTCTTAACGGTCCAATCCTGCCATTTTTATCTCAATATCAAATAATTTCTGGGTAACAGTGAAGTACCTTAATGTGATTGTTTTCAAAAAGAAACAATAATATCTTCTTTGCAAGGAGCAATTTCTAAAGCAAGAATTGTGCGAGGACTATCTGGGAGTGGTCTGAGTGGGGAGGGGAAAACAGAAAACTGGCTGTTATTGGCCGAGAGGTTTGGAACTCCTCATTGGTCTATTAACTCATTTACCACCTGGTGATGTCATCAGGCAGGCCAAAACTCCACCCCACCAAAACAGGCTGACATTTCAGGTGGTCTTTTCAAACAGCTCTTACACTAAAAGGGCATTATCATAATTTTCACAATTTCACAGTATTATTCCAACCTCAGTGTAGAAGTATACATAAAACACAGGGAAATCACATTTTGACTGCACTGGGCCTTTAATATAATGAGATTAGCATATGTATTTTTAATTAAGAATGTGTTTCCTAGATTTCCTAGCTGGTCCATCCTATAACAATGATAATAATTAGCTGGGTGCTTATATTTGTCTTATTTCACACATGTACAAGTGTGTATTATACTCATGTGTGAATTGGAATTGTCTCAGTTCTCTGCCTTCAATAGGTTGTATGTATATTATTGCTCAAAGTGTGTCTGCTTGCGCAAGTAAGAACCAGTGAATAATGTAATTGTTTCCCAAAAACATTGTTTATATTTCGGGGTTATTCCACAATGTTAAAACGGAACCCATAGAGACCCAGTGATATACATTTAGGCATATAGAGTGGGGCTGTACAGCTAATGAAGCAAGAGGAGCCCGTCTCTGCCAGAGGCCTGGTGTTCAAAGGTAGATCAGAGCCACTTCTACCTTTGTCTGAGAGGAGGTATGTGAGGAATGCGGCCAATTTCAGGAAACCCCTGCGTGTCCCACTCTCCAGTTCCGTGGGCGAATCATCACTCTCATAGAAGCATACAGTCACACAAAATGGCTGCCAGATCAGATAGTGTTTCCTGGTTGGACCAATGCCGAGATGGTCAGGCCTGAGGGATGAGCTGCTAATTCAACACATCAACCTACCTCACCGACTTAGAGTAATGGCACTGATAGAACCCACCACCTTGGACTAATGACACAGGTAGAACCCACCACCTTGGACTAATGTAATGGCACTGGTAGAACCCACCACCTTGGACTAATGTAATGGCACTGGTAGAACCCACCACCTTGGACTAATGGCACAGGTAGAACCCACCACCTTGGACTAATGTAATGACACAGGTAGAACCCACCACCTTGGACTAATGTAATGACACTGGTAGAACCCACCACCTTGGACTAATGTAATGACACTGGTAGAACCCACCACCTTGGACTAATGGCACTGGTAGAACCCACCACCTTGGACTAATGACACTGGTAGAACCCACCACCTTGGACTAATGACACTGGTAGAACCCACCACCTTGGACTAATGACACTGGTAGAACCCACCACCTTGGACTAATGACAAAGGTAGAACCCACTACTTTGGACTAATGACACTGGTAGAACCCACCACCTTGGACTAATGACACTGGTAGAACCCACCACCTTGGACTAATGACACTGGTAGAACCCACCACCTTGGACTAATGTAATGACACAGGTAGAACCCACCACCTTGGACTAATGACACTGGTAGAACCCACCACCTTGGACTAATGACACAGGTAGAACCTACCACCTTGGACTAATGTAATGACACAGGTAGAACCCACCACCTTGGACTAATGTAATGACACTGGTAGAACCCACCACCTTGGACTAATGACACTTGTAGAACCCACCACCTTGGACTAATGACACTGGTAGAACCCACCACCTTGGACTAATGACACTGGTAGAACCCACCACCTTGGACTAATGACACTGGTAGAACCCACCACCTTGGACTAATGACACTGGTAGAACCCACCACCTTGGACTAATGACACTGGTAGAAATGGATTGTTCGAGTAAACAAGAAGCCTACGAACTAAGAGAGCCCAGATGATGACCGCTGTTGACCATTGACCAGTATTACACTGTATGACTGAGTGACTAATGACCATCTCACACACTCTGCTGCCAGCTGATACAATAGGGCTGTGTGTGTGTGTGTGTGTGGTTTTACTATCCTTGTGGGGACCAGAAGTCCTCACAAGGATCGTAAAACAAGGAAAATTCAGACAAGTGCGGCCACTTCGCCGGTCCCCACAAGGAAAAGGCTGTGTGTGTCAGCAGCACGGTTCTCTCACCCTCCGCAGGGCCTCTTCCTCCTCCTGGCGCTTCTCGTAATGTGCAAAGTCATCAAAGATTGAGGTGGTATGCTTGAAAGTGGCAATAATTTTAAGCACTTGCTTGGCCTTTTCCAGAGGCACCTCTTGAGTGTCCCTGGAGTTGGTGACGGGCTTGTTGTCATTGTTCTCCAGTCTGATGTGCCTCAGCTGGCTGTTGGGCACGTCCTTCACAAATGCCCACTTCACCTCAAACTTGCCCTTCCACTTGTCCTGAGACCAGACGCCTGCGTAGGCGTTGTAATCCACGGGCGAGCGCATCTCTGCCACGCCGCAGAAATGACCGCTGCCGTTGACACTGAACAACAGGTAGAGGGGCCCCTTGGCCCCCAGCGAGCGGTAGGCCCCGTCCAGGCGCTTGTTGCCGTGCTCGGTGCTGCACCAGATGGAGTACTTGATGGAGCGGTGGATGTCGTCCTCAGAGTAGCTCTTGATGATGAACACGCGGCCGTTCTTCAGGTTCCAGTCAAAGTCTTTGGGGTTGTAGTTGTTGAGGGCCCGCAGTTTCTCTAACACCGGGTGCACCTCCCCGGAGCTGGGAGAGGCACTGAGGGGGACCCCACCAACTCCCATCCCAAAGCCTTCCGCCCCTCCTTGGTTGAAGGTGCCCCTGTTCCGAGGTGCCACCCAGCGGTTCTGGGGTGGGGGTTGGGGATGTTGGTGTTGATGCATAGGTTGAGGGGGGCCAGGCTGGGAGGAGAAGTTCTGGTGGGTGTGTTGGTGGTGGTGAGGTGGGCCTGGAGGCATCTGCTGGGGGTGTTGGGGAGACTGGAGGGACTGCAGCTGAAAGGGTTGGTGGTGCTGCTGGTGCTGATGTTGGTGCTGGTGTTGGTGCTGGTGGGGCAGAGGGCTCTGCAGCAGGGGCTGGGGCTGGCCCATCAGGGTCTGCTGCACCATGGTCTGAGGTTGCATCATGGCCTGAGCTAAGGGGGGCTTGTTGACGGAGCCCTTATCGTCCCAGGTGCCAATGTTCATGTTGTGCTTGATGGGCGGCGGGGGAATGGCAGGGGCTCCCATCCCCATGTTGGCTTTGGGCTTGACCTTGGGTTGGGGCTTGGCCGGCTTCCTGGCAATGGCTGCCCAGGACGTGGGTTTGGGGGCAGAGGAACTAACCAATGGAGGCATGTTATTGGCCGCCATGCTACTCATGCCCAACGTGCCCCCAAGGGGCGAGCCGACAGTCTTGGTGACGGCGGCGCCCATGTCCAGTTTTAACCCTGTCATGCCCTGCTCGATGCTGCTCAGCACCGGGACCTTACTGAGCTGGGCGTCACTGCTGAAGCCTGCCTGTCCATCAGCTATAGCCCTCCCCAGGGAACTAGGGGTGTAACCATAACTATTACTATAGGCATTGCTCTGTGTGGACTGGCCCTGAGAGACACTGGTGCCCCAGGTGGAATAGTCTGCGTTTCCAGGGAAGAAGTTGAAGCCGTGCTGGCTGAGGAAGGGAGGGGTGTTGCCCAGGGCGCCCGGCTGGCTGAACACCCCGTCGGGGATGAAGTGGTGCTCGCCATTGCTCATCTGTCCATAGGTGGTCAGGTAGGGCATGGGGGGGTCCCCCGCAGTGGACCAGGGGGCCTCCCCCAGGGAGTAAGGGAAGCCGATGGAAGGAGCATAGTAGCTGGGTATGTAGGGGTCGGACATTGGTGGGTAGCTGTTATTCTGTAGATGGGGAGAACAGTGGTCAGTTAATGGATGACCTTAGTGATAGAAGCTAAGACTAACCTAATCTTGCCCATCTCTGCTCAAAAGCATAACTAAGAAATAAAGTAGCGTTTCTTCAAAGGAGCAAGAGTGGCTTCCAGAGGAAAAAATGGATGCTAGCTCTATAAAATGTCTGTTTCCCTTAACAAGAAGTGAAGACAGCAACAGTGTTCAAATAATCTGTCAGTTGTTGTTGTAATAATTGTCTCAGTTTGTATAGATTCATTTCATAAGTAAATTGGCATGGCCAATGGTGGGTTTGTTCTTGGCTACATTTTACTAGAATTCTTCATTTCACTAGTCTTTTTAATCAACAATAATTTCCCTCAAAGCTAATTTTTTAAATGGAAAATTAAATCAAATAAAAAGAGCTGTGACTTAGTTATCTATCAATGGCTTCTTAATTACATAGACTTACTATACAGTGTTTTCATTCAGAGGTAATACTCTATACACCAGCCATCCTCAATAGGCAGATTGCAGTCCGTATCCAGACACAGAACAGGGTCAACACAAAATAATAATGAAAAAAATAACATTAAAATAATTTCAGGGTAACAAGTAAGTACCTTCCTATAATATATTTCTATTCAAATTGGCAAAAATTGATAATTTAGCAATAAACAATTTCTCAAGCAAGAATTTTTGCTATGGCTGTCTGGGAGGGGAAAACTAGCTGTTATTGGCAGAGGTTTGAAGCTCTCTTTGTTCACATGGGTCGCGAGATGGGGGTTGGTTACTATGCTGATAAATGACACCTTTGCCACCTAGGAAATCTGTGTGACCGGACCTTTTCAAGTAGTATTTGAGTACCCCTGCACCCTCATATGAAACCTGACCCTGTATCAATATCAGACACAATTATGAGGGTCCATACAGATCATAAGGCTAACCCTCTTTACGCTATGAAATGTTAAGCTGCATGGCTGATAGGCTAGAATTGGAATTCACACACACCTGATTTGTCTGGCTGCTTAGGTAAGGTTCAAAGTCTTCATCGTTTACTCCATCCTTCTGATGCATTGATCCGTTTTGTACTGGAGGGGGAAAATGTTTTTCTTAGGTTATTCTTTAGATGTGATAGAACCATAAAGGTCCCTCAGCTAAATTCAACTATTGTGTTTGAACAGATCTACAAACCAATAATGAACAATTGATAGACTACTTATAAACCCCCTTACATTCCCATTAAATAGTTGGGGTATGACAACATAGATGATAACATCACCCAAGAATATGACAAGAACAGTAATGTATGGTTATAGGGCTAAGTGAGTTAGTTTACCTACTTTTGGCTGATGACACCAGGTCACCAGGTCAAAACAAAGGTGGTTGAAGGGTAATCAGAGCAGTTATTTAATTACACTCTTTAGTTAGTACAGCAGTTAGTTTGACTGTCATCAAACTCCACAACAACCATGCCATCGTAGAAGAATAAGGTGACAAACATACCTTTATTTCCTTGTCCTTTGGGTCTCTGACATCAGAATGGATGAGTGCAAACGTGATAGGGAAGAGAGATTTATCAGATTGTGCATGGGCCTATGAGGGAACTGTTTGATAGGAAGAAGAGTGATAGTAGCAAACATGCGAGGTGAGCTAGGCCTAAGCTACTGAAATACATGCAATGATTCCATTACAGTGACTGTATATCACGACATATTCAAGCGCATTCAGTTCTAGCCTATCGATCCAAGGCTTCCTTTGCATTATTTTCAAACGCACCTAACATCCAGTAAACGTGCCGCATAGACAAGTACAAAATACAGCAACCGGCTCAAGCTGGAGTTTGTTGCAGCCGGTACGCTACTTCAAGGTTCGGCCTACATAGCAGCTAGCTATCATATATCAAATACTTTTGTCTGTGTTATTTTGCATAACCACCGCTCTGAATGATAGCAGTTTGTTGTAGCCGGTACGCTACTTCAAGGTTCGGCCTACATAGCAGCTTGCTATCATATATCAAATACTTTTGTCTGTGTTATTTTGCATAACCACCGCTCTGAATGATAGCAGTTTGTTGCAGCCGGTACGCTACTTCAAGGTTCGGCCTACATAGCAGCTAGCTATCATATATCAAATACTTTTGTCTGTGTTATTTAGCATGACCACGGCTCTGAATGATAGCAGCTGGCCAAAGTGTTGACAAAGTTCATATTGCAACGACACACGTCACGACAGTGGGTTGTCCAAAAATACGCACCTGATCGACGGTGGTTCCAGACATCCTCCAGGAGTCGAAACTGAATGCGGTTTGTGACTGTCCACGGTTTCTCCTGCTTCTGCACTCCGATATTTTTTTCTCGGCTCGTCTCGGGTTATCCAATCTCTCTGTGTATGTAGAGGCGGTGTTTTTCTCCAGTCGTCAGATCGCTACAATATTTTCTCGAGCGCCGAGGATTGCGTCTTTGTATCTGTCAATGATGTAAGCCTATATGTTTCCAATCTAATTGACGTTCGGCTAAAATATATCACTCACTCTGAAACTGCCTAATGCCCGATTGGAATACACTATTCCACAACGGCGGATGTGCTATTACTCTCGCTTCCGTTCTATTGCTCCATGACCTTCCGCCTGTGACGTTCTTAGTCATGTTACAGACTTACAGTCATATTTCACATGACATGTCTCAGAAGATTTCCTCTTTATTCTAGTCTACACAACAGACGATTGTTTCACATGTTGAAATAAATGTGTTCCCTGTGTTGTGACAAACTGTGTAACTTCAGGCAGATCTGTCTCTCTCCAGATCTATGCCTTGGCTAAATAAAGATTACTGTCATGGGACGTTTTTATTGCATATGACATTCATGAAAGGCTTAATTGAACCATTTGCCTAGTACATACAGGTCTCCTCGTGGATTTGGATGACATCCTGTATATACCATTCTACAGGATTCTACATGTAGTCATTTTCCTGAATTATAAATTGTAGGCTATTGTGGATTTATGGACAGGTGCAATAGCCTGTCTCAAGCTCTTATACCAAACCCAAAGACCCAAAGATGAACGTTTACCACATAACAGAGAGATTGGGAGATGTTCTTAAAACAGGAAAATTAACCCAGGGTGCATGTACAACACACACAGGCGGTGTCAGAGGAAGGCCCTAAAAATTGTCAAAGACTCCGGAGCGCCAAGTCTAGGTCCAACAGGTTTCTTAACAGCATCTACCCTCAAGCCATAAGACTCCTGAACAACTAATCAAATGGCTACCAAGACTATTTGCATTGTCCCACCCCATTTTTTTAGGCTGCTGCTACTCTCTGATTATTATCTATGCATAGTCACTTTAACTCGACCTACATGTACATATTATCTCAATTACCTCAATTAACCTGTGCCCCTGCACATTGACTCTGTACTTATACCCCTTGTATGTAGCCTCCCTACTGTTATTTTACTGCTTCTCTTTAACTATTTGTTAATTTTATGTTTTACTTATCTATTTTTTTTTACTTAATACTTATTTTTCTTAAAACTACATTGTTGGTTAAGGGCTTGTAAGGTCAGTACCTGTTGTATTCGGTGAATGTGACTATTACAATTTGATTTGATTAGGGACCCCCGTTGTAAAAGAATAACGATCCGTTTGGCAACATTGGTATTCTCGCGATATGTTCTCTGTGGGTGGGAAAGCCAGAAATATGGCAGCCATCGTGCTGAGGTCCTGCCGCAAAGGACTTTCTCACATTTTGAAGAATGGAGGAGTCGCTACTATCTTGCCAAAGACTTTGGGAGGTGAGTATGTTACTGCAGTTCACAATGTAACGATTTCACTGGAAAATGTATAGGCTGCGGAATTATGCCGCGTTCAAAACAACTGGGAACTCGGAAAAATATGAGGTCAAATCATTACATCATTGATGTTCAGCTTTGAAAGTCGGAGCTCTAGAAAGAGGCTCGAGTTATCGAGTTGGAGATCTGAGTTGGATGACCGTTCAAAATATTTTTCCCAGTTGGAGGTCGTTGTTTTCGAGGTCCCAGTTGTTTGTACGTTCGGAAGTCAGATGTTTCCAGTTGTATTGAACGCGGCATTAAAAGGTACAGGTGGGGGGAGTGGCAGAGGCAGGACCCGTTATCTGAATGTTTTGGTTCGCTCGTGCGCATATAAACTGCGCAGCATCTGCGCATATTCTAAGATCTCGCACATTGGTGGTGGGAATACTCTTCCGAGCGGCGCTATACCGGACTGTTCATATGTTGTTGAGATTTGGTAAGGCGCACTCACAACAACAAAAACTGATTATTCAACATGAGCGTGTTTGCAGGGCACAGTTTTCCAGTTTTAAAACGCAGGGTAGCCTAGTTTTTAGATCATACAATTAATGCAAATGCTGGTAAATTAAGTATAGCTTTTATCAAACCATTTAGTTTTAATGTTCTAGATGGTATTGGTATTCTAATGTTCTCTTTCTTGTATTGAGGTAAGTAACACAATTGTCTACTTGTATTGCATCATAGGCTACTCCATATCTGTCTCTGTTCAGTCGGTTTGACTCACTGGTTATGATGTCAACAATGCCTTGCCCCACAGCACTGGCCCAGTTCTATTTTCAAAATATTACATAAGACTGCCATAGCTGATCATTCCTTGCCTTGACTTCATGTTGATTTTATCCTTCAAGAGTATTGCATGAATCACATATATAAAACCTACAATTTTACAAGCCACACTCCATTCTCATCTTTTGCATTAAATAACTGTTTATAAGTGTGTGTGTGTGTGTGTGTGTGTGTGTGTGTGTGTGTGTGTGTGTGTGTGTGTGTGTGTGTGTGTGTGTGTGTGTGTGTGTCCAACAGGGGCGAGACAGAAGTCCTATGTGCAGTATGTGACAAGGCCAGAGCTCCCTAAGCTGGCCTACCGCAGGGTAAAGGGGAAGAGTCCAGGCGTGGTCTTCCTGCCTGGGTATGGATCCAACATGAACGGCCTGAAAGCTGAGGCCCTGGAGGAGTTCTGCAGGTCACTAGGACATTCATACCTAAGGTACTGTACATTACACGGTCTCCTTAAGGCCATGCAAATGTAATTTAAGACCCTAAGGCCATACACATGAGGTTCATTACCTGAATAGACTCCCTAGCCTATACGTTAGGTATGTTATGCAAATAGACCACCCTCTAACGTATGTTACTCAGATTCTGTACTCTCTCTACATTATTATGCTAGCATAGTACATATTCTGTCAGATGTTTAATTGTATTTCTAACTGTGGTCCTCCAGGCTCATGTTGTGTTTGTGTTTCCCCAGGTTTGACTACACTGGCCATGGGTTATCAGAGGGGGTGTTAACTGATGGGACCATCGGCACCTGGAAGAAAGACGTTCTCTTTGTGTTGGATGAACTAGCAGAGGGCCCACAGGTGAACTAACTCTCTACTGGTGGATCTAGAATCATTTCTATACTAGCCTTTAGATAACCCTCATATCCATATGCATGTATTTATATTTGCATTTATTGTGATTCCAATTCATATTTGATTGGATTTTTGGGAAATGTTTCATGTATGTGTTTAAGAGCTAAAATAATAGTTTGTCTTTATAACCCAGTTATAGACCGTCCCATTATAGACCGTCCCGTTATAACCCAGTTATAGACCGTCCCGTTATAACCCAGTTATAGACCGTCCCATTATAACCCAGTTATAGACCGTCCCATTATAACCCAGTTATAGACCGTCCCGTTATAACCCAGGTATAGACCGTCCCGTTATAGACCATCCCGTTATTACCCAGTTATAGACCGTCCCGTTATAACCCAGTTATAGACCGTCCCGTTATAACCCAGGTATAGACCGTCCCGTTATAACCCAGGTATAGACCGTCCCGTTATAGACCGTCCCGTTATAGACCGTCCCGTTATAACCAGTTATAGACCGTCCCGTTATAACCAGTTATAGACCGTCCCGTTATAGACCGCCCCATTATAACCAGTTATAGGCCGTCCCGTTATAACCCAGTTATAGACCGTCCCGTTATAACCCAGTTATAGACCGTCCCGTTATAGACCATCCCGTTATTACCCAGTTATAGACCGTCCCGTTATAACCCAGTTATAGACCGTCCCGTTATAACCCAGTTATAGACCGTCCCGTTATAACCCAGTTATAGACCCTCCCGTTATAGACCATCCCGTTATTACCCAGTTATAGACCGTCCCGTTATAACCCAGTTATAGACCGTCCCGTTATAACCCAGTTATAGACTGTCCCGTTATAACCCAGTTATAGACCGTCCCGTTATAACCCAGGTATAGACCGTCCCGTTATAACCCAGGTATAGACCGTCCCGTTATAACCCAGGTATAGACCGTCCCGTTATAACCCAGGTATAGACCGTCCCGTTATAGACCGTCCCGTTATAGACCATCCCGTTATAGACCGTCCCGTTATAACCAGTTATAGACCGTCCCGTTATAACCAGTTATAGACCGTCCCGTTATAGACCGCCCCATTATAACCAGTTATAGGCTGTCCCGTTATAACCCAGTTATAGACCGTCCCGTTATAACCGAAGTTATAGACCGTCCCGTTATAGACCATCCCGTTATTACCCAGTTATAGACCGTCCCGTTATAACCCAGTTATAGACCGTCCCGTTATAACCCAGGTATAGACCGTCCCGTTATAGACCGTCCCGTTATAGACCAGTTATAGACCGTCCCGTTATAACCAGTTATAGACCGTCCCGTTATAACCAGTTATAGACCGTACCGTTATAGACCGCCCCATTATAACCAGTTATAGGCCGTCCCGTTATAACCCAGTTATAGACCGTCCCGTTATAACCCAGTTATAGACCGTCCCGTTATAACCCAGGTATAGACCGTCCCGTTATAACCCAGTTATAGACTGTCCCGTTATAGACCGCCCCATTATAACCAGTTATAGACCGTCCCGTTATAACCCAGGTATAGACCGTCCCGTTATAACCCAAGTATAGACCGTCCCGTTATAACCCAGGTATAGACCGTCCCGTTATAACCCAGGTATAGACCGTCCCGTTATAACCCAGGTATAGACCGTCCCGTTATAACCCAGGTATAGACCGTCCCGTTATAACCCAGGTATAGACCGTCCCGTTATAACCCAGGTATAGACCGTCCCGTTATAGACCGTCCCGTTATAGACCGTCCCGTTATAACCAGTTATAGACCGTCCCGTTATAACCAGTTATAGACCGTCCCGTTATAACCAGTTATAGACCGTACCGTTATAGACCGTCCCGTTATAACCCAGGTATAGACCGTCCCGTTATAACCCAGGTATAGACCGTCCCGTTATAGACCGTCCCGTTATAGACCGTCCCGTTATAACCAGTTATAGACCGTCCCGTTATAACCAGTTATAGACCGTCCCGTTATAGACCGCCCCATTATAACCAGTTATAGACCGTCCCGTTATAACCAGTTATAGACCGTACCGTTATAGACCGTCCTGTTATAACCCAGTTATAGACCGTCCCGTTATAACCCAGTTATAGACCGTCCCGTTATAACCCAGGTATAGACCGTCCCGTTATAACCCAGTTATAGACCGTCCCGTTATAGACCGCCCCATTATAACCAGGTATAGACCGTCCCGTTATAACCCAGGTATAGACCGTCCCGTTATAACCCAGTTATAGACCGTCCCGTTATAACCCAGTTATAGACCGTCCCATTATAACCCAGTTATAGACCGTCCCGTTATAACCCAGTTATAGACCGTCCCGTTATAACCCAGGTATAGACCGTCCCCATACACCGTTATAACCAGTTATAGGCCCTCCTGTTATAACCCAGGTATAGACCCTCCTGTTATAACCCAGGTTATAGGCCCTCCTGTTATAACCCAGGTATAGGCCATCCTGTTATAACCCAGGTATAGGACCTCCTGTTATAACCCAGGTATAGACCCTCCTGTTATAACCCAGGTATAGGCCCTCCTGTTATAACCCAGGTATAGGCCGTTATAACCCAGGTATAGGCCCTCCTGTTATAACCGGTACAGACCCTCCTGTTATAACCCAGGTATAGACCCTCCTGTTATAACCCAGGTATAGACCCTCCTGTTATAACCCAGGTATAGGCCCTCCTGTTATAAACCAGGTATAGACCATCCCGTTATAGACCGCCCCATTATAACCAGTTATAGGCCGTCCCGTTATAACCCAGGTATAGACCGTCCCGTTATAACCCAGGTATAGACCGTCCCGTTATAACCCAGGTATAGACCGTCCCATTATAACCCAGTTATAGACCGTCCCGTTATAACCCAGTTATAGACCGTCCCGTTATAACCCAGTTATAGACCGTCCCGTTATAGACCGCCCCATTATAACCAGTTATAGACCGTCCCGTTATAACCCAGTTATAGACCGTCCCGTTATAACCCAGGTATAGACCCTCCTGTTATTACCCAGGTATAGGCCCTCCTGTTATAACCCAGGTATAGGCCCTCCTGTTATAACCCAGGTACAGACCCTCCTGTTATAACCCAGGTATAGACCGTCCTGTTATAACCCAGGTATCCCCTGTTATAGACCGGTATCCCGTTATAACCAGTTATAGACCGTCCCTGTTATAACCCAGTTATAGACCGTCCTGTTATAACCAGTTATAGACCGTTATAACCAGTTATAGGCCGTCCCGTTATAACCCAGTTATAGACCGTCCCGTTATAACCCAGGTATAGACCGTCCCGTTATAACCCAGGTATAGACCGTCCCGTTATAACCCAGGTATAGACTGTCCCGTTATAACCCAGTTATGGACCGTCCCGTTATAGACGGCCCCATTATAACCAGTTATAGACCGTCCCGTTATAACCCAGTCATAGACCGTTATAACCCAGTTATAGACCGTCCCTGTTATAGACCGTCCCGTTATAACCAGTTATAGACCATCCCGTTATAACCCAGTTATAGACCGTCCCGACCGTCCCGTTATAACCCAGGTATAGACCGTCCCACCATCCCGTTATAACCCAGTTATAGACCGTCCCGTTATAGACCGGTATATTATAACCAGGTATAGACCCTCCTGTTATAACCCAGGTATAGACCGTCCCGTTATAACCCAGTTATAGACCGTCCCGTTATAACCCAGTTATAGACCGGCCCGTTATAACCAGTTATAGACCGTCCCGTTATAACCCAGTTATAGACCGTCCCATTATAACCCAGTTATAGACCGTCCCGTTATAACCCAGTTATAGACCGTCCCGTTATAACCCAGGTATAGACCGTCCCGTTATACACCGTCCCGTTATAACCCAGGTATAGACCCTCCTGTTATAACCCAGGTATAGACCCTCCTGTTATAACCCAGGTATAGGCCCTCCTGTTATAACCCAGGTATAGGCCCTCCTGTTATAACCCAGGTATAGGACCTCCTGTTATAACCCAGGTATAGACCCTCCTGTTATAACCCAGGTATAGGCCCTCCTGTTATAACCCAGGTATAGGCCCTCCTGTTATAACCCAGGTATAGACCCTCCTGTTATAACCCAGGTATAGACCCTCCTGTTATAACCCAGGTATAGACCCTCCTGTTATAACCCAGGTATAGGCCCTCCTGTTATAAACCAGGTATAGACCATCCCGTTATAGACCGCCCCATTATAACCAGTTATAGGCCGTCCCGTTATAACCCAGGTATAGACCGTCCCGTTATAACCCAGGTATAGACCGTCCCGTTATAACCCAGTTATAGACCGTCCCGTTATAACCCAGTTATAGACCGTCCCGTTATAACCCAGTTATAGACCGTCCCGTTATAGACCGCCCCATTATAACCAGTTATAGACCGTCCCGTTATAACCCAGTTATAGACCGTCCTGTTATAACCCAGGTATAGACCCTCCTGTTATTACCCAGGTACAGACCCTCCTGTTATAACCCAGGTATAGACCCTCCTGTTATAACCCAGGTATAGGCCCTCCTGTTATAACCCAGGTATAGACCCTCCTGTTATAACCCAGGTATAGGCCCTCCTGTTATAACCCAGGTATAGACCGTCCCGTTATAGACCGCCCCATTATAACCAGTTATAGGCCGTCCCGTTATAATCCAGTTATAGACCGTCCCGTTATAACCCAGGTATAGACCGTCCCGTTATAACCCAGGTATAGACCGTCCCGTTATAACCCAGTTATAGACTGTCCCGTTATAACCCAGTTATGGACCGTCCCGTTATAGACGGCCCCATTATAACCAGTTATAGACCGTCCCGTTATAACCCAGTCATAGACCGTCCCGTTATAACCCAGTTATAGACCGTCCCGTTATAGACCGTCCCGTTATAACCAGTTATAGACCATCCCGTTATAACCCAGTTATAGACCGTCCCGTTATAACCCAGGTATAGACCATCCCGTTATAACCCAGGTATAGACCCTCCTGTTATAACCCAGGTATAGGCCCTCCTGTTATAACCCAGTTATAGACCGCCCCGTTATAACCCAGTTATAGACCGTCCCGTTATAACCCAGTTATAGACCGTCCCGTTATAGACCGTCCCGTTATAACCCAGGTATAGACCGTCCCGTTATACACCATCCCGTTATAACCCAGGTATAGACCCTCCTGTTATAACCCAGGTATAGACCCTCCTGTTATAACCCAGGTATAGACCCTCCTGTTATAACCCAGGTATAGGTCCTCCTGTTATAACCCAGGTATAGACCCTCCTGTTATAACCCAGGTATAGACCCTCCTGTTATAACCCAGGTATAGACCCTCCTGTTATAACCCAGGTATAGGCCCTCCTGTTATAACCCAGGTATAGACCCTCCTGTTATAACCCAGGTATAGGCCCTCCTGTTATAACCCAGGTATAGACCGTCCCATTATAACCCAGGTATAGACCGTCCCGTTATAGACCGTCCCATTATAACCCAGGTATAGACCCTCCTGTTATAACCCAGGTATAGACCCTCCCGTTATAACCCAGGTATAGACCCTCCCGTTATAACCCAGGTATAGACCCTCCCGTTATAACCCAGGTATAGACTGTCCCGTTATCACCCAGGTATAGACCCTCCCGTTATAACCCAGGTATAGACCCTCCCGTTATAACCCAGGTATAGACCCTCCCGTTATAACCCAGGTATAGACTGTCCCGTTATCACCCAGGTATAGACCGTCCCGTTATCACCCAGGTATAGACCGTCCCGTTATAACCCAGGTATAGACCGTCCCGTTATAACCCAGGTATAGACTGTCCCGTTATAACCCAGGTATAGACCCTCCTGTTATAACCCAGGTATAGACCCTCCAGTTATAACCCAGGTATAGGCCCTCCTGTTATAACCCAGGTATAGACCGTCCCATTATAACCCAGGTATAGACCCTCCCGTTATAGACCGTCCCGTTATAACCCAGGTATAGACCCTCCTGTTATAACCCAGGTATAGACCCTCCCGTTATAACCCAGGTATAGACCCTCCCGTTATAACCCAGGTATAGACCCTCCTGTTATAACCCAGGTATAGACCCTCCCGTTATAACCCAGGTATAGACCCTCCCGTTATAACCCAGGTATAGACCCTCCCGTTATAACCCAGGTATAGACTGTCCCGTTATAACCCAGGTATAGACCGTCCCGTTATCACCCAGGTATAGACCGTCCCGTTATCACCCAGGTATAGACCGTCCCGTTATAACCCAGGTATAGACCGTCCCGTTATAACCCAGGTATAGACCCTCCTGTTATAACCCAGGTATAGACCCTCCAGTTATAACCCAGGTATAGACCCTCCTGTTATAACCCAGGTATAGACCCTCCTGTTATAACCCAGGTATAGACCCTCCTGTTATAACCCAGGTATAGGCCCTCCTGTTATTACCCAGGTATAGACCGTCCTGTTATAACCCAGTTATAGACCGTCCCGTTATAACCCAGGTATAGGCCCTCCTGTTATAACCCAGGTATGTTGCCCTCCTGTTATAACCCAGGTATAGGCCCTCCTGTTATAACCCAGGTATAGGCCCTCCTGTTATAACCCAGTTATAGAACGTTCCTTCAATGACATTGATATTTAAAAATATGTTCTTTCAGTTTTACCCTCCATAATAGTTATTACATTTGTGGTGTAATATTTCAGTTAGAATCTGTTAAAAAAAAGAAGGGGTGGAGATTCTCTCTGAATGCTCCAAGACTGCCGCTTCTCCTCAGTAGTGATAATTGATGTTTCCACCATGTGCTATTTTTTGGGGGGATAGTTTTCAAAACCTATGAAGATGTCCAGTGAAAGCAGAAATGCAATTTGTTGACAACAGAACATCATCCCGAATGCTCATCAATAAGAACGTCTGTTAAATTCCCTGCTCTGTTTAGCTTGTTTACAGCAGTTATTTAATAGGGAACTGTCGGAGGCGCTCTCGTATTGTTACATCATCAAAATTCAGATAATTAAGGCGCTAACATGGCAGCCATTCTAAAACCTGGCCGAACTCTGTGCATTTGAAAAGTTCTTATTTTCTCCACATTTTGTTACATTACAGTCTTATTCTAAAAATGATTAAATTGATGAGGGAAAAAAAGTATCTACACAGAACACCCCATAATAACAACGCAAAAACAGGTTTTTGGAAATGTTAGCAAATGTATTAAAAATGATATCACACTTACATAAGTATTCAGACCCTTTACTCAGTACTTTGTTGAAGTACCTTTGGCAGCGATTACAGCCTCAAATCTTTTTGGGTATGATGCTACAAGCTTGGCACCTGTATTTGGGGAGTTTCTCCCATTCTTCACTGCAGATCCTCTCAAGCTCTGTCCGGTTGGATGGGGAGCTTCGCTGAGATGTTCGATCGGGTTCAAGTCCAGGCTCTGGCTGGCTACTCGAGGGCATTCAGAGACTTGTCCCGAAGCCACTCCTGTGTGGTCTTGGCTGTGTGCTTAGGGTCGTTGTCCTGTTGGAAGGTGAATCTTCACCCCCAGTCTGAGGTCCTGAGCGCTCTGGAACTGATTTTCATCAAGGATCTCTCAATACTTTGTTCCGTTCATCTGTCCCTTGTTTCTGACTAGTCTCCCAGTCCCTGCTGCTGACAAACATCCCCGCGGCACGATGCTGCCACCACCATGCTTCATCATAGGGATAGTGCCAGGTTTCCTACAATCTTGGTTTCATCAGACCAGAGAATCTAGTTTCTCATGGTCTGAGAGTCCTTTAGGTGCCTTCTGGCAAACTCCATGCGGGCTGTCATGTGCCTTTTACTGAGGAGTGGCTTCCGTCTGGCCACTCTACCCTAAAGGCCTGATATTGTGGAGTTCTGCAGAGATGGTTGTCCTTCTGGAAGGTTCTCCAATCTCCACAGAGGAACTCTAGAGCTCTGTCGGAGTAACCATTGGGTTCTTGGTCACCTCGCTGACCAAGGCCCTTCTCCCCCAGTTGCTCAGCTTGGCCCGGGGGCCAGCTCTAGGAAGAGTCTGGGTGGTTCCAAACTTCTTCCATTTAAGAATGATGGAGGCCACTGTTCTTGTGGACCTTCATTGCTGCAGACATTTTTTGGTACCCTTCCCCAGAGCTGTGCCTCGACACAATCCTGTCTCTGATCTCTACAGACAATTCCTTTCAACTCATGGCTTGGTTTTTGCATTGACAGACACTGTCAACTGTGGGAGCTTCTATAGACAGGTGTGTGCCTTTCCAAATCATGTCCAATCAATTGAATTTACCACAGGCGGACTCCAATCAAGTTGTAGAAACATCTCAAGGATGATCAATGGAAACAGGATGCACATGAGCTCAATTTTGAATCCCATAGCAAAGGGTCTGAATGCTTATAAAATAATGTATTTCTCCTATTTTTAAAACCTTTTTTTACTTTGTCATTCTGTGGTATTGTGTGTAGATTAATGAGGACTAAATTTGATTTGATCTATTTTAGAATAAGGCTGTAATGTAACAAAATGGGTAATAGGTCAGGGCGTCTGAATATTTCTGTAAGCACTGTATACGCTGTATTTGACTCTGCTGTGGTGTTTTTAGTGACACATGTTTCCACAAGGGGGCACTGTGTCACACAAATGTAAGAGCATCTCACCACCATGTAAAGTTCACACCATTCAATCATTATGAGAGTATCATAGCCTCCATGCCAGGATTCAATGCTGTCTTAGTCATTAATCAGACACACAGCTAGTGAATGACACCATTAGCAGGGCCAGACTCACCAATGGATGATATTACTCCCAATGTGACTGTGATGATGATTTACAGTCAAGGTTAGGACTATATGTTGTGGTTACGATTAGTGGTTAGAATCACATTTGTGTTTACAAACTGCTGTTCTTCTCTCCATTGTAGCGATTGCTAGATACTGTCACACATGGTGCTTCTCTACGGAGTCAGTTCAAATGGAAGAGAGGAGACAGGCGAAACAATCCATATTAAACTATTGGTATTTCTATGTACCATTGCTCCCTATCTTAAGTCTAGGCATCTTTAATGTAATCATGTCTTTCCCCATGGTCTCTGTTTAGATCATGGTGGGGTCCAGTATGGGCAGCTGGCTCATGCTGTTGGCAGCTATTGCCAGGCCGGAGAAGACTGCAGCTCTGGTTGGGATCTCCACGGCAGCAGACCATGTCGTCACTGCCTTCAAGTCAATGTCTCTAGAGGTGAGAGAGGACATCGTGAAATAAACCCTGGATTACTATGAATTACATTAACTAATGTGAATTCCATTTCTATTCGGTCAATTCAGGCGTGTTGTTAATTGAAATTCAATCATCTGTGTGAATGTCAATTCATTTTTAGATTTAAAATATATTTGATCCCATTTCACCACAGGTGCGTAAGGAGATTGAAGAGAAGGGCGTGCTGACGATGCCCAGCAAGCACAGAGAGGAGGGCGTCTACACATTCACCATGGACTTCCTGAAGGAGGCGGAGAACCACTGTGTCCTCCAGAGTCCCATCCCCATCACCTGCCCCGTGAGGCTCATCCATGGCCTGAAGGATGACGACGTGCCCTGGCACATCTCCATGCAAGTGGCCCAGCGCGTCCTCAGCCCAGACGTGGACGTCATCCTCCGCCGCCACGGTCAGCACCGCATGGCCGAGAAGGACGACATCAAGCTCATGGTCTACACCATTGACGACCTCATAGACAAGCTGACCACGCTCGTTTGAGCCGGTGGAAGGGTTAGGGAAGGGGGGGTGAGTTGGAAATCCCACCCCCCATTGGAGCTGCTCCTACCTCCCAGCCATATAAGATCCCTTTATCCCAGCTCTCCCACTCTCCCCTTACCCTTCCTCCCAGTCTGCCCCTGGTCAGTTTATCCTAATTATGCTGTTACAAAGAGAAGGAGAGAAACGAGGATCACCGAAAGTACAAACTGATGGAACGAGGAGCACGTCTGTCAATAACCTCAGCCAGGTTCTGGATGCCTTGGGGAGGGAGTGTGACTGTTACAAGTTCCAGTTTACTCTGTGCAGTGTTGCTTTGGTCAAGCTTTCTATGGGCCATGCTGCCACTGCTGCTGCTGTTTGGTTGACAGAACATGCTGGTCCTTTTGCCAGACCCCAGTAGTTTTCCTGTGCCTTTTTACCACGTCTCACCCCGTTGGGCCAATAAAGCCTCTGCACACCAGAGTGGAGTGCAGGTCTTGTCTGTTACTGTGCATGCAGATATATGAGCTGTTATTGAGTTCATACAATCCACACAAATGACAAGCTCCGTCAAACTGCCTCCTATGCAGAAGCACTGTTACATCGTCTTTTCGTTAGGACTGAGCATCACACTATCTCAAAATAGCAAAAGAAAACCCTTCAAGTTAAGAGGAAACTTCAAATAAAGGTTAATACTATGAGCACCACATCCCAGAGGCCCCATAAAATGTTCAACCTACCACCAAAGATTGCCTTGTTTCATTTATTTTCATAATATACATCCCATTGGTTTGGTGTAATAAAATGCCTGGCCCTGTTGGAGCCAATGGGCTGTTGATTAGCATGTTGTTGGTCATTGGACTGTGTTCAATGGGGCAGAAAGCCAGACCTGCTGCAGCAGACGCAGTAACTCTCTCTGACCCTCTAACTGCTGCTCTGACCTTTCACTCTTAGGCAGAATATATGCAATCAGTCACCTCCGCATCACAACACCAACTGGGTGACATCACTCAAACATATGCATGCATCAGGGAGTAAGAAAATCCTGCCTGGGTTATGTTTAATATAGATCACTGAGTAACTGACTAATATGTAGAGACAAGGGCTGGAAATGCCAACACACAGATACAGTGATGGTGAGAATACTACTGATGTTATTTTAGCCTGACAGTCAAAGGGTACAGTAGTATAGCAATGATATGTTCAAAAGCTTTTCTGATATTCAGACATTCTAGAAAAGCACGAATATCTATTTCCTGTATTTCAATTAGACTTTTTCCAGTCTGTGACGCATGTTGTCATATCAGTACTGTGGAGTACACCGCACCCAGCCTCTTTCCAGATCTATCTGGTGTCCACTTCTGTAACTAACCCAATTAAAGCAGAGCAATGGCTCTCATTATTGAAACTGAGAGGCAACAGCCACTAACAGGCTGTTCTGTGCCTTCCAAACCTGCAGAAACATTTAAGATAGATGTAAAGGTGAAAATATTTTGTTTCTCTTCTGTAAATATTAATTCTGCACGCCATCAGGTGTATTGTTGTAGCAGCAACTAGTGAGGATCCTAGTAAAATACTACATATGCGAGTAGTAAGGCCAAATACATCAACAATGAGAAGTGAACACCTTATGTCATGCACCTTTTGGAAATCACCCATCCTTAGCTGGGCTGGGGATGGGGGAGGGAACATGCCCTGCCTTAACTGGGGCCAGGACCCACCTTAGCTGGCTGGGGTCGAGGGACTCGCCTTGCCATAGCTGCCTGGGGACTCGCCTTGCCTTGCCTTGCTGTCCTCTTGTTTCTGCTGTCCTGTCTCATTCTGAATGAGACATCTCGAGGGAGCCTCCTCGTGGCGCCCGCACATATAAAACCAGTGGTTTGCAACTCCCGGACACTGAGTCCAGCCTCGCCCCACGCACGCGTCACCGCTTAATGCATGCTTCAGCAGTTCAGCATCCTCTGCCCCGAACAGCTCGGCGGAATTAACAGCACAACAGCTACCGGACAAAATAACTCTCCTCTTCTTTATAGTAAGTGTGCCCAGAGCTTTTATTCATCATTATTTATTCAGAGCATGAAACGTTCGTTTCAAAATATATATATTTGTGGATTCATTATTAAACGTCACTGCTAGTTTATTCAATTTCAAAGGGGCTATTACGAAAATGTGCATGATTAAAAAATATCATCTGCCTTCCTAATTTCTAAATCCAGTTTTATTGTGAAAAAAAGTTACGCTTTTTTTCGCGTTCATAGTTTGCTACACAATCAATGCAATGCGATTGCTTTTCGATGTTATGCTCATCCCGCACACAGTCTAGGCTACCATAGGCTACCTCATTAGAATGTGCGTGTCCCTGTGCAGGACGGGTGCCAAGGACCACACCCATTCCGGCAAGTGCTCTGGTTCTCTGGGGATGTGCCCGTCCTGTAAGGGACACAGTTGCCATTAAGGAGAAAGCAGAGGATGGTGTGTGAGGAAAGGATGTGAAATTAGGAAAACAACAGGTGATGCAGTTTATGATAGAAAAACGACGACAGGTAGACTAATGGTTAAAAGCGTTGGGCCAGTAAGCGAAAAGTTCGAATCCCGAGCCGATTCGGTGAAAAACCTTTCATTGAGCAAGGCACTAAACCTAATTTATCATGTAAGTCGGTCTGGATAAGAGTGTATTTTTAAATGACTAAAATGTACAAAAAAATGTAAACAATTAAGAAATGCTGGCTCAGAATGAACAAAGTGACTACTATGAAGCCTATGCATTATTTATGGCTCTGATGTCAATAACTGGACTTTAATACAAACATTATATCGCTTGACAATGTTCAGTTTTCTACATGATGTATTGTTTTTGTATAGCAGGTGCAGGCTGCCAGTGCTGAAACTGCTCCAGGGTTTTGGTCAGCAGAGCTGCAGACTACTTGTCTGTCTGTCTGTCTGTCTGTCTGGGTGAGCAGGACAAAAGGAGCAATGGCTAACAGGGGACCCAGTTACGGGCTGAGCAAGGAGGTGCAGGAGAAGATAGAGCTGAAGTATAATCTAGACTTGGAGGCCCGGCTTGTGGACTGGATCGTAGCTCAGTGTGGGGGGAACCTGGAGCGACCACAGCCAGGCAGACAGAACTTCCAGACATGGCTGATGGATGGAACAGTGAGTCTGCATGACAATGAACAAGCTCAATAAGATTGACTGGACTGCAGTCATTGATAGAGGACGATCGCTTATACAAGCTAACAATGAGACCAATTTGACCTCTGCTTTGTTTCTCTCTCCTCCTTTTCATTGACGAATCTCTTCCTTTCTCCCTCTCTACTTACCTTTTTTTATCCATGTATCTGTATTCCTCTTACTCCCCCGTTCTCTTCTCCTCCCTGTAGATTCTCTGTAGGCTCATCAATAGCCTGTACCCGCGTGGTAAGGAGCCCATCAAGAAGATTCTGGAGACCCAGATGGCCTTTAAGCAGATGGAGAAGATCTCCCAGTTCCTGCAGGCAGCAGAGGTCTACGGAGTCATCACCACAGACATCTTCCAGACCGTGGACCTGTGGGAAGGTGGGCTGCACGTTCACTGACACATATCATGTCTCCATACATCCATGTGACATTGACATGCATGTCCAATTACGGGGACTCTCACAGTCTTGTCTCCGTGGAGCTCTTTCTGCCTGTACAGTACCTTCAATACTCACATTACATTTACAAGAGCCTGTATAGTCTGGGAGCCAGTCTGTTTCTGCTAACATTCCGCTCATTGTACTCCGTGTCATATGACACAGAGTGGCAGGAAGTGGAATGATAGCTAAACAGACTGGTTGGTACCCAGGCTATTTATAGTCCACTATATGGGTGATACTCCATGGAGACATTGAAATACTTTTTGACATATGACTCAAGAGGTAGCTGTGTTTAAATGTTGTTTTATTTGGAACCTGTTTGCCTGTTCTTTGCTGTCTGGGTGTGATCCAGTGTTTGTGAGGACTGTTGCTATGGTTACAGGGAAGGATATGGCCGCAGTGCAGAGAACTCTGATGGCCCTAGGTAGTGTCGCCCTCACCAAGGACGATGGACATTACCGTGGCGACCGCGACTGGTTCCACAGGTAATGGACTGGCCACGACCCCTTACTTGGAAAACTCTGTGGCAGTGTTATCTTAATGTTGTGTGAGTGTTGTTCTATGTCTCAACTCTCCTGTTTGTCCTGGCCTGTGTAGGAAAGCCCAGGGTTACCGGCGGGAGTTCTCTGAGGACCAGCTTCGTCAAGGCCAGAGTCTGATTGGTCTGCAGATGGGAAGCAACCGCGGGGCCTCTCAGTCCGGCATGACAGGCTACGGATCGCACCGCCAGATCATGTAGAGACACCAGCCAGCCGCTCAGCCAGCTGCCAGCCACTCTCTCAGCATGGCTGTGTAGTCCAGAAGAAAGCTCCATCACGCCCCTGGAACCTCATGATATGACCCAACCACTTTTCCCCCTTCCCCAGAAGCACTAGCAAATCACACACACACACACACACACACACACACACACACACACACACACACACACACACACACACACACACACACACACACACACACACACACTTTTACTGTTCATCCTCAACCCAAACAGAGTGCTCCTTATACCCCAACCACAATTCTATAGACCTCAGTGCTTTCTGCTTCCCCCACCCCCGCTCTCCATCCATATGGTCCCACTCTCTCCATCCATATGGTCCCACTCTCTCCATCCATATGGTCCCACTCTCTCCATCCATATGGTCCCACTCTCTCCATCCATATAGTCCTGCTAGCCATTCCCTTCAGTGGACGAAGTCTTCGTAATTCAGTCGGTACAGAGAACCCAAGATTGAAGTCATCCCTCTACAAAACAAGCAAATAGTATTTTACACTTCTAACAAATATTATAGCACGAAACGTTATAGCATGTTACATATTTTAATTAACTGTTTGTTTGTATGTACAGTAGGTGTGTCTGAGTCATTGTATAGTCATTTGGGAGGGTTTGCTATACCTCATGAAAAGTTTAATGTGTAACCGAATGGAACTCAGTGAACGATGATGCCTCGGATGTCTTGTGTCAATATGTGAAGACTTTGCGGTAACTTCTGTAACCAAATGACCATCACATTGTGCCTGGTTAATATAGCAAAGGGACCATAAGCTATGCCTTGTATAAGAGACCCTAATGCAGAGGAATTCATAGACCTAAATTCAGTTCTGTTTTTGTACTAACATTCTGTGCTGTGCATTTATTACTTATGTATAATTGATGTAATGTACTTGTATGTGCCCACTGTCCATGTGTGTTTCAGCCAATCCCATGATTGTTAAAGACCCACAGTATGAAAGTGACAGTAGGATCATTTTGTTCCAGGGCTGATATTGCTTGAATGTATTTTTTTTCCCTTCAATGTAATTGGTCATGTTTACATAAACAAATATGTTTATATCTGAATCATTGTGTGTAGAAAACATAATAAATTAGGTGAAAACTGATTCTGGAATTGTATTGTTTTTCTGATCTGTGAAATATACTAAAGTCATTGCTCTTGGACATCTGTATCTTTGGCTTTCTAATATATATCCCAATGGATTTCCAGTATCAGGAAAGTGTACCAGACTTATATGGAATGCTATCCGTGAAGATAGGAGAATGTTGTTTAAAACAATCACTCTTCCTAGGCATTCCGATGGGGGTAGGGACGGATGTAAAGGTTCTAGAACACTAGCTGGAAAGGTCAGAGTTTATGGCAATGGTCTAATTTATGGGGGCAAACATTTTAACAACATTCTTCTATTGATGTTTCAGATATAGAAGATAAACACACGAGGTAGCATCTCCCCATCCGGAGTGTCCCTACTATTGTGTTCTGTTGCTAATGATTTCAGGCGCTAGCTAGGGGACGTTTTATCCTACTTTGACATTAAAAATTAAATTGATTAGGACAAATTAGGCATCCGATATTAATCTTGCTCTTTATCCCTGATACTCCCTGCACATTTTCGTTTGATGACCTCATTCAAGAGGAGCTAGACAGCCACTCAAATTACTGTGCGGATGTAATAACCACAGGCCAGAATTGAAATCCTGCATGTATTGCTACAGGGAAGCAATACGGAAAACCACCATTTTGTTGCCTTGCTAACATCCCTATGGTGATAGATACTGTACTCCCAGCACAGTCCAAGCTGGTCATTACAAATTCAGAGAATGGGGAACATTCTAGAAGGGGGCAGGTGATATGGAACGGTGAGGGCTGGACAGACAGAATAAGTAACCTAAAATAGCCGTTATCCTTGTCAAACCAATGAGGTGGCTGGCTTGGTGATTTCACTAGCTTTTCAGTCCTTGGTAAAGTTTGTGTGGCCTCCTTTGGTGTCTTGGCTCTCCAAACATTCAGCTGTCTCCACCTCTCAGTTCATATGCATGTGTGTGTCTGTGCATGTATTTATGTGTGAATGTGTGGGTGTGCGTTGGACATAATGCGTTGCACTGGATTACCCCACTCTTCTATCTTGTGCATCTAGTGCTGAGAATACTCAATTGGAAGTCTTTGAAGCATTGGTCCTTGAGGGCCCATGATGGGGGTTAGACTCAGAGTCACTCTCTTGCTCCTCCTGCTGGCTGTGAGGTGCATAGCACATGAAGAATTCAAGAAGAACTGATGTGTTTGTGGATACCCAGGAATACCAGGAGACCCAGCCCACAACGGAATGCCAGGCCGAGATGGACGAGACGGGTTCAGAGGTGACAAGGGAGACCGAGGTAAGACAATGGCACAACCTCCTCTGTTAGATAAGTCTCAATTGAAATCAGCTTTTCTGGTCCCATGCTGATACATTTTTTAAAGTTCTTGGTCATTTTATTCATTAAAGGGGAAATCAGCATCACCGGACAAACAGGACAGAGTGGCCCCAAAGAAGACAAGGGGAGCTGGGTGAGACTGTTTTATTTTATAATGAAAATACGTTTTACAGTTATCACCACTGGCTTTCTCTGACAATCAGTATTAACATAATTATATTATCCTTGTACCTGCAGGTACGGCTGGCCTGGCAGGAATAAAGGGAAAATGGGGTGAGAATGGAGAGAAGGGGCCACCGGGGAAGATGGGGCCCCAAGGAGTCTCAGGGCACATGGGCCTCAAGGAGATCAGGTTACCTGAGCGAGGCATCCAAGGGCCCTTGGGACCCCCAGGACGACCAGGTCCGAAGGGAGATCTCGGTCCCCCAGGGTTCAAAGGCAACATTGGTTACAACGGAGAACAAGGGAATCAGGCGGTGAGACAGGGGACAAGGGGGAGAAGGGGGACACGTCAGTTTAACCGAATACACCAAACTCCCACCGGAGAACATGCCGATCAGGTTCGACAAGGTGATCTACAACAGGCAGAACCATTACGACGCACAGACCGGACGGTTCACCTGCGCTCTGGCTGGGGCCTACTGCTTCACCTACCACATCACTGTGTTCTCCCGTAATGTAAAAGTAGCATTAGTGAGAAACGGGTTGAAGGATAACTACACGAGCAGTGAGTAGTTATCCATACCATGAATAACTACACGAGCAGTGAGGACCAGGCAGCAGGCGGGGCTGTCCTGCACCTGGAGAAGGGGGACAAAGTGTGGCTGCAGGTGGCTGGAGGAGAGCTCTTTAAACGGGCTGTTTGCTGATGAAGATGATGATACAATCTTCTCTGGGTTCCTGCTCTTCGGTGCAGATTAGGCCCACATGACTCAGTGAATTTGCTCATGGGATGTTACATAGGAAATTATTACCACCTGTTATAGATGAATGTAATAGCCTACAGTAATAAAACATGTTTTAATCAAATATGAATATGAATTACGTTTTTGTAATATTTTTATGCTACAGCTGATATAGCCTATTATTTAAGATCATATCTCCTCTGAAAACTCACCAATCTGACAGATTTCATGTGACAAGTGTTATTGTATCTTGTTTTGATTTCAATACCATAATATACAATGTAAAATCCCATTGACTGTCTTTAATTTACTACTCCTGTGTACAATGTAATATGCTGGCTACAATATTCATAAATCAATGTGTGGCAATAGGCTGTATCAGCTGGTGCAATGTCATGACTTCCTGGGTGCGGGAATGATTAGAAAACAGGATGAGCTTCGCAATACCACAATCTGGAAGATTATGTAATTGTTTTAAAGGAATTTCAAATGTTGGTGCCAGAAATGACGTCCAAAGACGTTAGCACATATATATAATACACGGCTGTTTTTTCTCAATGGAGCGCAACCTGCTATGGGCGTGCTTTACTGCAGTGTTCACGTTCTGTTTAACTTGGCTCTCGGCGGTGAGGGCCTCTTGCGGTCAGACCACAAAATATCAGTGCAAAACGTCCTTTGAGTAAATGTGGAACTCAAACTCCGCCCCCAAGCAATCACTGCAACAAGTGCACCGACGCCGTCCAGTAACGACAGCGCGAGCTCCAAAGAATCGACCATCCTCTCACACTTGAGTACCAACGGATTTCTGAGTTTGTTTGAACCACTTTTATCATTTATCCACTGGCATACCTAACGGCTGATGCTTACTTTCCCGAAACCTTTCACAATCGAGTTTTCCGTTTTGTGAATATTTTAGAACTTCCCAGGTAGCTAACTAATGTTAGCCTACTGTTTCATGTTGCAAGGAGCGAAGTTAGCCATTTGTCTCGACATCTTGCAAGCCAGTTTAACCAGCAGCAGTAGCCTGCTACTTCCGACATGTTTTCGTGTGTAATCATCGATTGCATGACCCAGCAGACCTTTGGACTTAAGTAGCTAGCTTGCTAACTAACCATTTTAGTAAAGCGTTGACCGAGGATGGCTAACTAATCAACAAAAACAGCTGCTACTCTGTTGATGGCATATCGGTGGCACAGAACAACACGACTATGAGAAGGGTAAGCAAATGTGACCAACTTGCAGTTCAATGCCATGTCAATTGTTCAATTGTAAAAAATGTATGGCTTACATCAAACTGGTTAACTATTTTTATTTTTAGGATTTAAATGTGTCATTCAGTCTATTGATCAAATTCGTTTGGGTTCTAGCATTGGTTTGTTTCTGTAACGTTAACGAAGAAAATAGGGGGGTTGTTGTAGTGCATTACTCCCCCGGTTGTTATAGTGATGTGGGGGATGCCAGGCACTTCTATAGAGGTGGAGAGGAGGGGTGGGGGCTCGGTCAACTACAAGTAAGAGGTTTATGGAGAAAACATAAGTTAATTAAAAGCACAAATAAATAAGCACTTTTTCCTCGGTGGTGTTTTGCTGGCTTACGCGGAAGAACTGTAACATAATCGCCTTTAACATGTCATTCTCCAGCTCTTTTTCATTTGAAAAATTCCCTGTTACTTATACTTCCTTTTCAGTATGGATTTGTAACAGTAGTAGATTGTTTCCCACTGAATGACATCTTTGTAGACTCGCAAACCCAACTGTCACGCGCCCGTACACCAGGGAGATGGAACCACAGAACAGTTCGACCTGTATAGATGGAGTTTTATTTAACTAGGCAAGTCAGGTTCTATCCTGCGTTAGGGGAGAACTCTCATATATATCTATCTGAACACATCACACAAACTTTGCTTTTTCGTTCCAGTATCCATATATTAACACTGGTATATAGGAGACAGGTTCTGTTTTACACACTTGTAAATCCACCGTGTCACAGCAGTGGGACTTATATGGATCATTGTGATTGTCCAACTTTGTTTGAACTTGTTTGAGCCTCATAAATGCTCATGTCCATGGTCTCAGAGAAGCTTATGGGTAATTCCGTGGGAAAGTCAACCTGAGCATCCACAAGTAAATTTTGTCATTTCCGAATGAAACCATAATTCTTCATATTAAGTTTAGACTTTATTTGAAACATTTAAGTAGGAAATTGTATGAATTTTGACCATTACAAAGTATTGTAGCATACCAAATCTCAAATGCTTTTCAGTCAAACATATTTCATGGCTTTTAGAACTTAGAGCTTGTTTTCCACTCACAGCTGTCCCCCAGCTTTAGTTATGAAGATGAGCTGAAGCAATTAAAAATCAAATCAAATTTTATTTGTCACATATACATGGTTAGCAGATGTTAATGCGAGTGTAGCGAAATGCTTGTTTTTCTAGTTCCGACAATGCAGTAATAACCAACAAGTAATCTAACTAACAATTCCAAAACTACTGTCTTATACACACAAGTGTAGGGGGATAAAGAATATGTACATAAAGATATATGAATGAGTGATGGTACAGAGCAGTATAGGCAAGATACAGTAGATGGTATTGAGTACAGTATATACATATGAGATGAGTATGTAAACAAAGTGGCATAGTTAAAGTGGCTAGTGATAGATGTATTACATAAAGATGCAGTAGATGATATAGAGTACAGTGTATACATATGAGATGAATAATGAAGGGTATGTAAACATTATATTAGGTAGCATTGTTTAAAGTGGCTAGTGATATATTTTACATTTCCCATCAATTCCCATTATTAAAGTGGCTGGAGTTGAGTCAGTGTGTTGGCAGCAGCCACTCAATGTTACTGGTGGCTGTTTAACAGTCTGATGGCCTTGAGATAGAAGTTGTTTTTCAGTCTCTCGGTCCCAGCTTTGATGCACATGTACTGACCTCACCTTCTGGATGATAGTGGGGTGAACATGCAGTGGCTCGGGTGGTTGTTGTCCTTGATCTTTATGGCCTTCCTGTAACATCGGGTGGTGTAGGTGTCCTGGAGGGCAGGTAGTTTGCCCCCGGTGATGCGATGGTGCAGACCTCACTACCCTCTGGAGAGCCTTACGTTTGTGGGCGGAGCAGTTGCCATACCAGGCGGTGATCAGCCCACCAGGATGCTCTCGATTGTGCATCTGTAGAAGTTTGTGAGTGCTTTTGGTGACAAGCCGAATTTCTTCAGCCTCCTGAGGTTGAAGAGGCGCTGCTGCGCCTTCTTCACGATGCTGTCTTTGTGGGTGGTCCAATTCAATTTGTCTGTGATGTGTATGCTGAGGAACTTAACTTACTACCCTCTCCACTACTGTTCCATCGGTGTGGATAGGGGGGTGTTCCTTCTGCTGTTTCCTGAAGTCCACAATCATCTCCTTAGTTTTGTTGAGTGTGAGGTTATTTTCCTGTCACCACACTCCGAGGGCCCTCACCTCCTCCCTGTAGGCCGTCTCGTCGTTGTTGGTAATCAAGCCTATCACTTTTGTGTCGTCCGCAAATTTGATGATTGAGTTGAAGGCGTGCGTGGCCACGCAGCCGTGGGTGAACAGAAAGTACAGGAGAGGGCTCAGAACGCACCCTTGTGGGGCCCCAGTGTTGAGGATCAGCGGGGTGGAGATGTTGTTGCCTACCCTCACCACCTGGGGGCGGCCCGTCAGGAAGTCCAGTACCCAGTTGCACAGGGCGGGGTCGAGACCCAGGGTCTCGAGCTTGATGACGCGCTTGGAGGGTACTATGGTGTTAAATGCCGAGCTGTAGTTGATGAACAGCCTTCTCATATAGGTATTCTTCTTGTCCAGATGGGTTAGGGCAGTGTGCAGTGTGATTGAGATTGCATCGTCTGTGGACCTATTTGGGCGGTAAGCAAATTGGAGTGGGTCTAGGGTGTCAGGTAGGGTGGAGGTGATATGGTCCTTGACTAGTCTCTCAAAGCACTTCATGATGACGGAAGTGAGTGCTACAGGGCGGTAGTCGTTTAGCTCAGTTACCTTAGCTTTCTTGGGAACAGGAATTATGGTGGCCCTCTTGAAGCATGTGGGAACAGCAGACTGGGATAGGGATTGATTGAATATGTCCGTAAACACACCAGCCAGCTGGTCTGCGCATGCTCTGAGGGCGCGGCTGGGGATGCCGTCTGGGCCTGCAGCCTTGCGAGGGTTAACACGTTTAAATGTTTTACTCACCTCGGCTGCAGTGAAGGAGAAGCCGCATGTTTGCCATCAATCCATGGTTTCTGATTTGGGAATGTTTTAATCGTTGCTATGGGAATGACATCTTCAACGCACGTTCTAATGAACTCGCACACCGAATCAGCGTATTCGTCAATGTTGTTGTCTGACGCAATATGAAACATATCCCAGTCCACGTGATGGAAGCAGTCTTGGAGTGTGGAATCAGATTGGTCGGACCAGCGTTGGACAGACCTCAGCGTGGGAGCTTCTTTTAGTTTCTGTCTGTAGGCAGGGATCAACAAAATGTAGTCGTGGTCAGCTTTTCCGAAAGGAGGGCGGGCAGGGCCTTATATGCGTCACGTAAGTTAGAATAGCAATGATCCAAGGTTTTGCCAGCCCTGGTTGCGCAATCGATATGCTGATACAATTTAGGGAGTCTTGTTTTCAGATTAGGCTTGTTAAAAGCCATCGATGTTCAGAGCCATCGATGTGTCTGCTTGGGGGGGGAATATATACGGCTGTGATTATAATCGAAGAGAATTCCCTTGGTAGATAATGCGGTTGACATTTGATTGTGAGGAATTCTAAATTAGGTGAACAGAAGAACTTGAGTTCCTGTATGTTTTTGTGACAACACCACGTCGCGTTAGCCATAAGGCATACGCCCCCGCCCCTCTTCTTACCAGAAAGATGTTTGTTTCTGTCGGCGCGATGCGTGGAGAAACCAGCTGGCTGCATCGACTCCGATAGCGTCTCTCCAGTGAGCCATGTTTCCGTGAAGCAAAGAATGTTACAGTCTCTGATGTCCCTCTGGAATGCTACCCTTGCTCGGATTTCATCAACCTTGTTGTCAAGAGACTGGACATTGGCGAGAAGTATACTAGGGAGTGGTGCACGATGTGCCCGTCTCCGGAGTCTGACCAGAAGACCGCTTCATTTCCCTCTTTTACGAAGTCATTTTTTTGGGTCGCCAGCTGGGATCCATTCCGTTGTCCTGGGTGAAAGGCAGAACACAGGATCCGCTTCGCGAAAGTCATATTCTTGGTCGTACTGATGGTGAGTTGACGATGCTCTTATAATCAGTAGTTCTTCTCGACTGTATGTAATGAAACCTAAGATGACCTGGGGTACTAATGTAAGAAATAACACGTAAAAAAAAAAAAAAAACTGCATAGTGTCCTAGGAACGCGAAGCGAGGCGGCCATCTCTGTCGGCGCCGGAAACCTTCAATGCAGAGTGCATGTATACAGCCCTTAGCCGTGGTATTAGAGGTCGACCGATTAATCGGAATGGGCGATTAATTAGGGCCGATTTCAAGTTTTCATAACAATCGGAAATCTGTATTTTTGGGCGCAGATTTGTTTATTTAACTAGGTAAGTTAGTTAAGAACACATTCTTATTTTCAATGACCGCCTAGGAACGGTGGGTTAACTGCCTTGTTCAGGGGCAGAACGACAGATTTTCACCTTGTCAGCTCGGGGATCCAGTCTTGCAACCTTACAGTTAACTAGTCCAACGCAATAACGACCTGCCTCTCTCTCGTTGCACTCCACAAGGAGACTGACTGCCTGTTATGCGAATGCAGTAACATTCAGTATTGTTGTAATTGTCATTATTACAAATAAATAAATAAAAATTGTCTGATTAATCCGTATCGGCTTTTTGGTTCTCCAATAATCGGTATAGGCGTTGAAAAATCATAATCGGTCGACCTCTGTGGCATTTTAGCCATATACTACAAGCCCCCGAGGTGCCTTATTGCTATTATAAACTGGTTACCAACATAATTGGAACAGTAGAAATAAATGTTTTGTTATACCCGTGGTATACGGTCTGATATACCATGGCTTTCCAATCAGCATTCAGGAACCAGTGTATTATTGTATATAGCCCACTCCTGAAGAATGCTGCTACTGTTTTGTTAGGTCAGATATGTATGCGTTTAGCATTCCTACATGTCCTCGTGTTCATATTAGCATTTGTCCTCTGAGCTTGGTGTTGGATTTCCCATTCAGTTCTGACAGACCACAGACGGTAGCATATCGGGTGCATGTGTGAACGAGACGGAGAAAGTGGGTGACACCCTCTACCCAATACCTGGCTTCCCACGATCAAGAGGGAGAGGGGCGTGGTCTCGCTCTCGGTATGCCCTCTGTCATAAGAAAAGGAATTGGGTCATTGTGAGATGACTTCAATAAGCAACATGTGCTTATTTAGGAAGGTGCAGTGTTGCAGATCATTCAGACAGAAATGGGCTATATTATGTAGATAAAATAAAAATTGAACTTTGCTACAGAGAATAGTCAGTTGTGTCAGCTGTTTTATACTGGACATTTCTATCGGCAGCATCTTGGAACATTTAGGAGTAGGCTACTGCTTGTATGCAGGCCTGAGCTAGTCAGATTCCATAAATCAGCCCAAATGGCAAACAACTGGGCAATAAGAGATTGTGCTGTGTATATAGAGATTAGTGAATCTGCCCTGTGCCAGGCTTAGGATGAATCTTGTGAACAAGCACACAGACAAGGCTGCCAGTGCCCTGTCTTTGGAAATCACTTCCTCAGAATTTAAATGTGATTCTATATAGGCTAAATGATAAAAGTTGACTTAAAGACATTTTAACAGTTATAAAGGGCAGACTGTGATGGGAGGAAAGTGAATGATTTTATCTTCCTCTTTCCCTCCCTGATAGTAGCTAGAGCAGTCTACTATATGCACAATTTGCAGGCACTCTCTGTGATCTAGATTCTTGTATAGATGGCATCCCAAAGATATCGTTTTCTGAGTATACTTTATATAGCCTAGAAACACATGGTTCTAAATTCCATATGATTTTACATGGATCCACCAATATGGCGGAATATTTAAACGATCCATTCCAATAAGCTGGAGTCTAGAGTTGTCTTTCAGTAGCTGTAGAGTGCAGTACTCCCTCTGGTTGTAAAAACTGATAAGGTTTTTAGGCAAAGGACTGTATTGAAGGTTGGTTTGTTGTTGGTATGGGCTTAAGAAACAGATTGCAATTTTGGTGCGCATAGTAAGGAGTCATGAGTGCATTAAGGTGTGTTCCGCACCAAATCTTCCTCACAATAGACAAACGGGCTTGTTCTGTTCCGGAAAACCCAGGGTATGACGCAATGTCATCTTGTAGTGTACATCAAACATAGTGATTATAAACGTTGACACTGTATATGACATGAGTTTTATGATGTGGAAATGTGAAGTGCACATTTGGACTCACGGGTGTTTGGCTTGCTTGTATGACATCAAAGCTGTGTTATTATAATCCTCAACATCTCATCATTTAAAATACATTGAGTTCTCTTCATTTACAGCATTTCCTCACCAAGACAACAAAGAACATCTATCAGTTAAAACTCATACAGCGCTGTGAAGCGCAGAGCCTGAGCTCTGATGTCATTTATGGCATGTTACTGTACAGCCACTGTGCTCCAATTTAGGAGCTTATCAATGCCCAAATCTGCCATTTTTGAACTTGTATATGGGTACGAGTGTAAAGGGTTAATAGATCAATAAGAAAATGTTCCAAACCTCTCTGCTAAAAACAGCTAGTTTTCAGTTTGCTCTTTGCTATGAAGCTATTTTTGTTTCTTTTTGACCATTTTTAATTTAAATCAACCGCAGTAAGGTACTTAACCTCTTAAGGATTGAACCCTTTTTTTCAATTTTCGCCTAAAGTGACACCCAAATCTAACTGCCTGTAACTCAGGACCTGAGCAAGGATATGCATATCATTTGAAAGGAAACACTTTGAAGTTTGTGGAAATGTGTAATGAATGTAGGAGAATATAACACATTAGATCTGGTAAAAGATAATACAAAGATTTTTTTTTTTTTTGTACCATCATCTTTGAAATGGCAGAGAAAGACCATAATGTATTATTCCAGCCCAGGTGCAATTTAGATTTTGGCCACTATATGGTAGCAGTGTATGTGCAAAGTTTTAGACTGATTCAATTAACCATTGCATTTCTGTTCAAAATGTTGTATCAAGACTGCCCAAATGTGCCTAATTGGTTTAATACATTTTCAAGTTCATGACTGTGCACTCTCCTCAAACAATAGAATGGTATTCTTTCACTGTAATAGCCACTGTAAAATGGAGAGTGCAGTTAGATTAACATGAATTTTTCTGCCAATATCAGATATGTCTGTCTAATTGTCTTGTTACTTAGAACCTCATGCTAATCGCATTAGTCTACGTTAGCTCAACTGTCCTGCAGGGGGACCCACCAATCCTGTAGAGTTTTTGCTGCCCAGAAATGATTTGATATTAGGATAAAAACAGCTGCCTTGGACCTTTAAGGCAAACCAATGAGCACACGGCACACAACTGGGGCAATTAAACAATACTGTGCTCAAAGGAACAATATAACAGGAACAGAAAAAACAGAAAACATCCATAGTGAGGGTTAAGGTAAGAAATAACTGAACTGATACGAACACGGAATACGACAGGTAGGTTTGTCAGGCTGCCATTTAAAGGTAGAGTGGGTGTGGCAGAAGTCCCGCCTCTGGAACAGGAAGTGGATGGGTTGGTGGGAAAGTCTGAGTGGGTGGAATTTCCCAAACTGGTCGACAGGCTTCCCTGATTCGGACTATACAGTGCCTTCAGAAAGTATTCACACCCCTGGACTTTGTCTATATTTTGTTGTTTTACAGCCTAAATTGATTAAATGTAGATGTTTATTTTCTTCAATTTCCTACACACAATACCCCATAATGTCAATGGAATCATGTTTTTTTTTTTTTTTACAAATTAATAGAAAATGAAAAGCTGAAATGTCTTGAGTCAATACATATTAAACCCTTTTGTTATGGCAAGCCTAAATAATTTCAGGAGTAAATTTGCTTATTAAGTCACAAGTTGTGCACTAGATGTGCAATAATAAGGTGTAACATGATTTTTGAATGATTACCTCATCTCTTTACCCCACACATACAACTATCAGTAAAGTCCCTCAGTTGAGCAGTGAATTTCAAACAGATTCAACCACAACGACCAGGGAGGTTTTCCAATGCCTCTTAAGGTAGGGCACCTATTGATAGATTTAAAAAATGGGGGTAAAAATAATTGAATGTTCTATTGTGCACGGTGAAGTTATTACACTTTGGATGGTGTCATTACAAAGATAGTGTCCTTTAATGGCTTTGATAGGAGAACTGAAGATGGATCAACAACATTGTAGTTACTCCACAATACTAACCTAATTGACAAAGTGAAAAGAAGGAAGCCTGTACAGAAAAATATATATTTTTAAATGCATACTTTTTGTAAAACTGCTTAAAATGTTGCTTGGGGCAAACACAACACATCACTGAGTACCACTCTTCATATTTTCAAGCATGGTTGTGGCTGCATCATGTCATGGGTATGTTTGTCATCGGCAAGGACTACATAGTTTTTTGTGATAAGTAACGAATAGAGCTAAGCACAGGGAAAAGCTGGTTGTCTGCTTTCAGACTGGGAGACAAATTCACATTTCAGCAGGACAATAACCTAAAATTCTAGGCTAAATCTACATTGGAGTTGCCTTCCAAGACGACCTTGAATGTTCCTGAGTGGCCTAGTTAAAATTTTGCTAGCATGTTTTCACCTTGTCACTATGGGGTATTGTGTGTAGTTGGTGGGGGTGTTATTAATCAAGAGGTATGAATCGTTTCTGAAGGCATTAAGTATTCTATATGATCAACTCATAGTGTGTGTTGCTTTTTGACTGTGCCATAGAGGAAAAAGTGCTGCACAGACTGGTAAAGCCTCCTGATTAGTCCTGGGAGAGGAACAAACACATGCTGAAAGGGGCTTGGTGTAGGGAGCCATCTGTGTTACCTTTAACTCAGAGAAACTCCACTTCTCTTTGGACCACAGAATGGTTAGTTTTACACACACAACCACTCCGTGTGTAGTCCACTTAGGTCTGTTTTTATTATTTTATTTAACCTTTAACTAGGCAAGTGAGTTAAGAACAAATTCTTATTTACGATGAACCCCTACCGGGGAACAGTGCGTTAACTGCCTTGTTCAGGGGCAGAATTACAGATTTTTACTTTGCTGGATCGAATCTCAGAGCCAGACAATCTTTCAGTTACTGGCCCAATGCTCTAACAACTAGGCTACCTGCCGCCCCTGTTTCATGCCCGATGGTCTCATACGTATCAGCATGGCTAACATGGAAGGTCTCCTACGTGCGTATCAGCGTGGCTAACATGGAAGGTCTCCTACGTGCGTATCAGCGTGGCTAACATGGAAGGTCTCCTACGTGCGTATCAGCGTGGCTAACATGGAAGGTGTCTTACGTGCGTATCAGCGTGGCTAACATGGAAGGTCTCCTACGTGCGTATCAGCGTGGCTAACATGGAAGGTCTCCTACGTGCGTATCAGCGTGGCTAACATGAAGGTCTCCTACGTGCGTATCAGCGTGGCTAACATGGAAGGTCTCCTACGTGCGTATCAGCGTGGCTAACATGGAAGGTATACAAAGAATAAACCATTTGCATACTTTCACTAGTTCAGTCGGTTTTTAGTGTTTTATGAAGTTATTTTTCCTGAACATGTTTTTCTCTGGTCACGACAGCACTGATGAGCCTGGCTAGCTAGATTCAATCACTCAGCTAAGCAGACAACCAGTAAAATGAGCAGCTTACCAAAGAATGGCTGTGCTAGTGCTTTTGGCCAATTCTGTCTGGGTCCCATGGCTTAGCTACCAAAATGAGAGAAACCGCTAGAGAAGTGGCTTTCCCTTGATATTCTCTGTCTAGACGTCTATTTAGTTTAACTCTCCGCTCATCTCTGCCCAATTAGCTTGAACTTGACCTGGGGCAGGACATACGTTGGTTCTGTGAAGCTGAATTGGGGGCTGGAGTACATTAATGATTATATGTTTATGACCCCTTACATAAGGCTGTGACTTCATCAGCCCAAAAGGAAGGGAGTTGATGACCAAGAGAATGCCTGCCTAAGTGCCCCCCCCCCCGTGTGTGTGGGGGGGCACATGTATACTGAGTTGGCCTTGACAGTGTCTTCTGAAGTATGTGTAAATGTGCATGTCTTTCAGTTTGTGTGACCCCAGCCCTCCTCTCTCTGGGAGTCTAATCTGAGGCTGGCTCCAGCTGGCAGTCGTGTGGGGGGGCTACTCTTCTCTCCTCTCTCTTAATTAACTCTGGACCTGAGAGCCAGAGCACCACTAGCTCCCAGGCTTCAACTGTAACCACACAGGAACCCTGACCTGGGAAGGTAACCCCAGAGAACCACTCGCATTCAGCTTCCATATTGTTCAAGCATATCTTAAATGGCCTGCATAGTGCTGTAGTACAGTTGAAGTCAGAAGTTTACATACACACTTAGGTTGGAGTCATTAAAACTTGTTTTTCAACCACTCCACAGATTTCTTGTTAAAAAACTATAGTTTTGGCAAGTTGGTTAGGACATCTACTTTGTGCATGACACAAGTAATTTTTCCAACGATTGTTTACAAACCGATTATTTCACTTATAATTCACTGTATGACAATTCCAGTGGGTCAGAAGTTTACATACACTAAGTTGCCTTTAAACAGCTGTAAAATTCCCGAAAATGATGTCATGGCTTTAGAAGCTTCTGATAGGCTAAATTGACATCATTTGAGTGAATTGGAGGTGTTCCTGTGGATGTATTTCAAGGCCTACCTTCAAACTCATTACCTCCTTTGCTTGACATCATGGGAAAATCAAAAGAAATAAGCCAAGACCTCAGATTTTTTTTTTTTGAGACCTCCACAAGTCTGGTTCATTCTTGGGAGCAATTTCCAAACGTCTAAAGGTACCATGTTCATCTGTACAACAATAGTACGCAAGTATAAACACCATGGGACCACGCAGGAAGGAGACTCATTTTGTTTCCTAGAGATGAAGGTAGTTTGGTGCGAAAAGTGCAAATCAATCCCAGAACAACAGCAAAGGACCTTGTGAAGATGATGGAGGAAACGGGTACAAAAGTATCTATATCCACAGTAAAACGAGTCCTATATCGACATAACCTGAAAGGCCACTCAGCAAGGAAGAAGCCACTGTTCCAAAACCGCCATAAAGCCAGACTACGTTTTGCAAATGGACAATGACCCTAAGCATACATCCAAAGTTGTGGCAAAATGGCTTAAGGACAACAAAGTCAAGGTATTGGAGTGGCCATCACAAAGCACTGACTTCAATCCCATAGAAAATGTGTGGGCAGAACTGAAAAAGCATGTCCGAGCAAGGAGGCCTACAAACCTGACTCCGTTACACCAGCTCTGTCAGGAGGAATGGGCCAAAATTCACCCAACTTAGTGGGAAGATTCTGGAAGGCCACCTGAAGCGTTTGACCCAAGTTAAACAATTTAAAGGCAATGCTACAAAATACTAATTGAGTATATGTCAACCTCGAACCCACTGGGAATGTGATGAAAGAAATAGAAAGCTGAAATCATTCTCTCTACTATTATTCTGACATTTCACATTCTTAAAATAAAGTGGGGATCCTAACTGACCTAAAACAGGGAATTTTTACTAGGATTAAATGTCAGGAACTGAGTTTAAATGTAATTGGCTAAGGTGTATGTAAACTTCTGACTTCAACTGTATGTACTAGTTGTACTAAGAGGGTAGAGTAGCACCTAGTACGGTAGGAGGTTCCACTGTCCTACGCAGCTTATTGTGCTGGCCAGGGCAAAACTACACACAATAAGTTGGCTGATCTCTAGATTTTAAGTACTGGCAGTAACTCCAACTCCTTTGAAACAGAACCCTATGATGTATCGTGCCAAATAAACAGGTCCCAACTGGGCTGTGGATGTTGGCACCAGGTTGAGAGAGAAGCCATAGGGGTAGTGTGCATTGTGCAAGGTAGTGGAGCGGGTGGTAGAATAGGAAGATAAGGTGAGTATGAGGTAATGCATTGATAGAGGACTGCCTTGGTGTGCCCTTTCAGTGCTAGAGCAGTCTCTTTCATTCCCCAACCTTGTCTTATTTAGGGCTGCCGTTATGGACAAAATGTCATGTCACGATATTTGCCACATTTTTGGCGGTATTTCATGTTTTTGAATAACATGTTATGCTTTCTCATTAGTTCATGACCCTAGTGGGACAACGCATACATTATAAGGGATTTCAATGGGGCTTTCTCCATTTATACTGTTCAATCCAACTCCAAACAAAAATAATTTTCAGCATTTCCTTCAATTTTACTATTATTTCCCACACTGTTTCACACAGCATGATATGGGCAAAAACATCTAGGCCTAGTTAATTGAACTGTTGGAATCATGGACAAATAGAATAATCACTGGTTTGAATATAGTGGGTAGCACCTAGAATACATTGTTTGACATGACGACAAATTATTAAACCGGGGAGGAATTATTAAGCAGGGTGAGAACCAAAGTGTTGGTCAGTGTTTCCTAATTAGAGGTTACATTCCATGTTTTAGCCAGCTAGCCAACATAATCATATATCACATATTCCTCTCTGATAAGATAGCGTTGCACAAAAATGCTTATCTAGGCCTACACCAGCACTGGTACCAGGCTGTATTTGCTGTCACTCTTAGTACATTTAGCATGTTGGACAGCTAACTGGCGATTAGCATTAGCGGCTAACACAAATTATTTTAACAAGACCTTGCTAAGAAAAGACAAACTAGCAAACAGTAGTTTACAGACCGTAAGATACACAAACGAATAAGTTAGCGGCATGCAGTAGCAAATGGAGTAAACTATAAAAAACAGACATTATACGTCCCGGAGTTGCGTATCACATTTAACAAACCAAACATTGAAATACAGTTATAGAAGGTAGAGTAAAAATCCAAACCAGCCCGTGCATCAAATCCAGTATATAGTCAAATTCGGTACACCTTCCAGCCCTAGTATTACTGGAGAGCCTAGAGGAATGCTATGTAATGGTGATAGTGGGAGTTAGTTTATAGCAGGGGTTTTCTGTTTACAGTAGTGGTGAGAGAGAGTGATGGAGAGACGTGGGTGAATTGTCAGCAGAGGTAGCATTGAGAATCAGTTTGGTAAAAGAGTATGCCAACATCATGTAGTCTCCCTCCCACTCTCAGGTGTTAGAGCAGGGTGAGCAACTTTGATGGGGATGGGGCCCACAAAACGATCTGAACTGATGAGGTGTCTTGTGGGTCTGTTTACCCACATCCATACCCACACATGCAGTCAGGCCCTAGCCTTTTGGGGGCCCTAAGCAACATTTTGTTGGGACAGCAGAGAGAGAGAAGATTCTACACATTTGGCCATGGGGTGTAGAGATTTTACAATTTTATAACTCATTCCATGTAATTCTACTCATTTTGCCATAGGGTGGAGAGATGTTTCCAGTTTTAAATATGATATCTGAGTGAGAGTGACAAACAAAATCAATGGGGTCCTCCCGATCGTTCATTCGACCATGATTACTGCAATTTTAGATAATTGGCTAGTCTAATTTACCAAACTAAACCTTTTTTGCTGAAAGAGGTCAGTGACTGACATTAGAGAGAAACTGCTGATGCACAACCTAATTTTGAAATGGCACCTTGTGGGAGAGCGAAGGGGCGTGTGGCGGGAGGGAGAGTGAAGGGGTGTAGGGGGAGCGCGAGAGAGAAGTAGGGGGAGCGCGAGAGAGAAGGGGCGTAGGGGGAGTGTGAGTTGAGAGGGAGTGTGGAGAGAGAGGAGTCAATTGGAGAGAGTGAGAGAGACACGAGTAGGGGGGGAGAGATACGAGTAGGGGGGAGAGATGTGGACGGGGAGGGAGGTAGGTAGAGTGAGGCAAACAGATGTAGAGAGCGTTAAACTGCACAGATCCCAGGATAGAAGCACAGGCAGGGGTCACACCAGCTTTCCCACTCTTCATCGGCCAAATCTGGAAAAAATGGGCAATTTGTGGCATTAATCACAATGGATTAGTGATTCTCATTGCTTAGTCATGCTCACAAAGCCTTTCATCGAAGACTGGCCTGCATTAACCTCTGCGCTCGCGCACACACACTCATCCCTGCAATGGGGCCGACTGCTCCTTGCCCATAGAAAATATACATTGCCAAGGAGATTCACATGGCATCCCACAGTGAGAGACATGCGATATCTTTCTCTCATCCTCTCTCACTCAAAGCTGAGAAACACATGCTGTAGAGACAAAGCAGAGGAATCTCATGCCCTCTTTTTCTTGCACTCACATACACACTAAGGTTTAGGTTACTGTAAGAGATTCAATTCACTCTTCACAGCAACATGCCGTTCGCACACTCATAAATGCATAGTATTATTGGCTAAACATTATACTGACAGTGGCACTCGTTCTTCAGTTGTCGGAACAGATAATTAGTCCTTTTTACATCTGTTACTTGAATAATGTGTATTTTCTGTTTCTCTGAATGACCTTCTGAATTTGCAGTGTGTTTTTGTGTGCCTCTGGTGTAAAATACTTAATGAAAGGTCTTTAGAGTTGGTGTACAACTGCTGTCTTGTTCCACATTGAGGGCTGTGTGTAAGGAGACGGCAGGTAGGCTAGCGGTTAAGAGCACTGGGCCAGTAACCGAAAGGTCGTTGGTTTGAATCCCCAAGCTGACTAGGTTTGGGGGAATTCTGTCTGTGTCCTTGAGCAAGGCACTCTTAACCCTAATTGCCCCTGTAAGTGGCTCTGCATAAGACCTGTTTTAGATCTGCTAAATGACATTAATATAAAAGGCCTAGTGTTAATGCGAGTTAAAGGCTACTGGTACTAGGGGGCTAACCTGCTCTTATTTTCACTGTGTTTAGCATTGTAATAAGGGATAATAAAACATTGAAATTGAAGTGTCTTCAAGGACACTGTACATAGTAAGAGTGATAAAACAATGATAGACATGTTATATTGTTTCTTTAGGCATGGCAGAGCGATGGAACCCCGTCCACCAGCGAGGACTCTCTCTCCTACCGCCGTGGCTCCACATCCGACCCTGACCTTCGACCTCCACCCCGACCCCTCAGCGACCTTTACCCCTTGAAAGCTCATGTTTCGATGGCAGTGCCCCCATCTTTGCTGTCTAGGTGTGATGCTCAGGTACAGCCCATGACCTGTGACTTTAACAGTGAAGAGAGTAGACTGAACGGGTTCAACACAGCCACCTGGTCCAGCCCTGTGATAGGACACCCCTCCAGGATCATGAGGCTCTTCTCTACCCAGAAGAAGTGCACTGTTCCTGGGGACAGTCAGGGCTCTACCAGGCCCCTCTCCTTCCAGGGCCCTCCATCCAGTGCCGGGGTCCCACAGGTTTGGCCAGGCCTGTCAGGGCTGACCGTCATGGGCTCCTTTAAGAAGCTACGCTCCTCAGTGCTCCAGGGTATCCAGAACCGAGGGACAGCCAATCAGGATGACGAGTACACCTCAGCAGCCATCCAGAGTGGAGATAATGAAATGGTCACAACCAGTCAGAGCCCAAGTCTTAGATGTGGAAAGGGCTATAGAGTCTCCAATGGGGTGTCTATTGGCCAACAGATGGCTGGGTTGAGCCCTTATGGTTCTGACAATGAAGATGAGGAGGAGGTAGTAGATGAGGAAGATGGACTACAGAGAAACACATGGTTCTCCAGGAGTATCCGGAGAGCGTACGGGGCGGGGCGCATCTCACTGCTGGACGCTGGGGAGGGGAAACGAGGGGATGGTCCAGGACTGGGGGTTTCAACCAATCAGAGGCCAAGTTCAGGCTCCGGTTCAGTGTCAGAAGTGAACCTCCATTTGGAGGAGAGTGTGAATGAAAACGTGAATGCGCTAAGCAGACTGAGCAAGAGTGCAGACAACCTACACCTCTTCAAGGGTCCTTTCAGACACAAAGTCCCCTGTCCCTCTCCTCAGACAGACTCCCCGGGTGCCAATGGGGACCCCAGCATCCAGAGAACAGCCAGTGCCTCATCTGGTGACCTTAGGGACCGCAGCCAGAGCCCTGTTCGCTTTAGGAGTCCAGTGGGGGCCAAGGGCCACATGTTGAAGCTAGTGGGCAGTATAACTGACCTGACCGTGAGACGCAGACCTAACCCGCCTCCTGTCACCTCCCCGGGCTCCCCCGTGACCCCCTTGTCACCCCTCAGCCGTCTCCATGATGACTACTCACGCCGCACGCCCTGCCTGCCCGCCAGCGACCGCCAACGCCGGCCCTCGCCCGCCAGAACGAGAGCTGCAGCGGAGAGGAAGAGGAATAGCACTTCAGTACGACTGGAACACACACCTACCATCCACCCCCAGCCCCAGTCTGAGTACCACCCAGCCCTGTTCCCCATAGAGCCCCAGGAGGAACCAGAGCATGTCTTCACTTTTCCCAGCGTTAACCAGCCTTTCACTACAACCTCATTTTCCCTGAGTGCTCGTGCTCAGCGGAGCAGCCTGTGTGAGGGGGACAGGCCTCAGGAGAGACAGGGAGATGGGTGGAGAGCACGGTGTGATTCCGCTCCACACCCCCAGCGGGAGCCCTGTGTGAGTCACAGCAAACACCAGCCAGACGTCAACGCAGAGGGAAAGACGGAACCAAAGCAGGTAAGAGAATACTTTGATAGTCCAAAATACTACACTGGCTCTGTCCTGTAGTGCTTTGGAATGGCTTGCCTACTGACCTGAAAGGTGTTATCAGGTGAAAGTGATGTGCTGGTAGTGACCCCATCCTCTACATATTGTTGTTGATCAGCGGGCTCAAAGGGAACAGTGATTTGATCATAGAAAGCTTGTGGATTTATATTAAGAAGTAAAGTGGAAACACTGTCGTTGTCGTCAACATTGTTACATGTGCTGCATTGACCGTGCAGACTGAAAGCAAATGGCTTGTGGTGAAGCTTGAGTGACAGAGGGCGGGGCTAGGTCTGTGAGGAACACTGCATGGAGAGAGAAGAGAGGTATTACGGTGTATTTAACAAATTAAACATTCAAATACCGTTAAAGAAGGTAAAGTATAAACCCAAACCGGTCTTGGCATCAATACCGGTATATAGTCAAATCCGGTATCCCGCCTAGCCCTACTGATAACGCAAACTTGGTTCCCAAGTTTCTAAACTGTACCAAACCATCTTTGGTATAGTGTCACCATAATATTTGAATTGATGAAGTGTGATCATAGTCATTAGGATATGTTGGTAACCCGCGGTACGTCCTGAATGCCCCCCAGCCTTCAGGTGGGAGCTGAACAGTACGTCCTGAATGCCCCCAGCCTTCAGGTGGGAGCTGAACAGTACGTCCTGAATGCCCCCAGCCTTCAGGTGGGAGCTGAACAGTGCGTCCTGAATGCCCCCAGCCTTCATGTGGGAGCTGAACAGTACGTCCTGAATGCCCCCAGCCTTCAGGTGGGAGCTGAACAGTATGTCCTGAATGCCCCCCAGCCTTCAGGTGGGAGCTGAACAGTACGTCCTGAATGCCCCCAGCCTTCAGGTGGGAGCTGAACAGTACGTCCTGAATGCCCCCAGCCTTCAGGTGGGAGCTGAACAGTACGTCCTGAATGCCCCCCAGCCTTCAGGTGGGAGCTGAACAGTACGTCCTCAATGCCCCCCAGCCTTCAGGTGGGAGCTGAACAGTACGTCCTGAATGCCCCCAGCCTTCAGGTGGGAGCTGAACAGTATGTCCTGAATGCCCCCAGCCTTCAGGTGGGAGCTGAACAGTTCCTGAATGCCCCCAGCCTTCAGGTGGGAGCTGAACAGTATGTCCTGAATGCCCCCAGCCTTCAGGTGGGAGCTGAACAGTACGTCCTGAATGCCCCCCAGCCTTCAGGTGGGAGCTGAACAGTGCGTCCTCAATGCCCCCCAGCCTTCAGGTGGGAGCTGAACAGTACGTCCTGAATGCCCCCCAGCCTTCAGGTGGGAGCTGAACAGTATGTCCTCAATGCCCCCCAGCCTTCAGGTGGGAGCTGAACAGTACGTCCTGAATGCCCCCCAGCCTTCAGGTGGGAGCTGAACAGTACGTCCTGAATGCCCCCAGCCTTCAGGTGGGAGCTGAACAGTATGTCCTGAATGCCCCCCAGCCTTCAGGTGGGAGCTGAACAGTACGTCCTGAATGCCCCCCAGCCTTCAGGTGGGAGCTGAACAGTGCACTTGAGATGTATTTTTAAGCTACTGGATGAAAAAGTTGTAATTTCCCAACATTTAGGTCAGTTGTATGCTGCTGGTTTGTGATCTATTAACAGCAAGGGTTCCATTAAATAGGCATCATATTTTTGACTGATGCATTTGGCAATATTCAATTCATACACAAAACGTATAAACAAAAGTATTCACTGTGAAAGTGAATACATGCAGGCCATTCATATATAGCTTATGCGCAGCACTTTGTTGAAGTTATTGTTTTCTTGCTGAAACTGCAAGCAACACCTGTCAAACTCAGACAATTCTCTCAAATCACACCGACTAGTATTATCAGTATGTTGTTCTGGTTGTTACTCTCCTGACATGTAACGATTACTGACATGGCAGATTCAGATGGGGATAAAATGACACGTGGTGTTTTGTGCTTGTGTACATAATTACATTATTCGACCACCCCCAGTAAAACCCATCCTGAATAAGGCTTAAGAGTAGTACTGATGAAGGGGCGTTGACTTCGGCCCCCCGAGCTTCGACTTGCCTCTGTGTGTGTACGAACAGCCAGGAAAAAGAACCTGCCGAACACCAAAACTATACCAAATGTTCATGTTTACGTGAACTGTTTTGACTAGGAAGCATGCGACAGTCTTAACAACACTCAAACCTAGCTACCCTAATTGGTCAAGTCAATTGTCAATCAAGCTCTACAGCCCAGCTGATTGGCTCCAGCCCCGTGTCGTATCTACTGTCACTCTACTCTCTGTGTCTCTGCGTTGGCAGTGTATTTTTCCCCACTTTGATTGTGTGACTGTAGAGGCCAGCTGTGGAGCCCAGCCACTCTGAAGGAGTAGAACAGGCACAGTTAATTATTAGGATTTGTTTATGATTGGTGGTGGTGGGATTGCGTAAGCAAGCAGTGTTCCCGTTCCAGTGTGCTGTGGCTGGTTGGCTGTGTGGTTATCAGTAAATGCACTGCTGTCCCCTCCCTTACCCCCCCAGCCAGCCACTCTCTGCCCTCAACAGCAGGCAGGCCACGGGGACAAAGGCCACTAGTCACACTGAGCCTGGGAGAGTTTACTGAGGGAGTTGTAGGAAAACGCTACAGACACAACCAGGAATAATACACTAGGGTTGTTAGAGGACTAGAGGTCGATCAGAAGACTGGTTTATTTGATCGAGGACCATGATGGCAGATTTTAGCTGATAAGATGAGGGGAAGGAGCACATTTACTTTGGTTGAAGAGCGAGAAGCAGGGGAACGTACAGTAGAGGACTAAAGAAGAGGGAGACCCAGGCCTCGGGACAGAGACCTGCCAGTGGGTTGTCATTTGACCATGATGCTGATCCACTGTGTACATTTCCAGTGCGTATGGACCAGACCAGACCAAGATCAGGAGGACCAGCAGGTAAGAGGACATCTCTGGGTAAATGCAATTGAATTCAATCACTATTTGACACCACCCCTTTTGATTTAAACAAAGTTACATAAATTGCATGGACTCACTCTGTACAATAAGTGTTTTAAAATTATTTTTGAATTACTCCCTCGTCTCTCTACCCCAAACATACAGATAATTGTAAGGTCCCTTAGTCGAGCAGTGAATTTCAAACATAGATTCAACCACAAAGACCATGGAGGTTTTCCAATGCCTCGCAAAGATCATCACCTATTTGTAGATAGGTAAAAAATAAAACATTTAAAAGCAGACATTGAATATCCCTTTGAGCATGGAGAATTTATCAATTATACTTTGGATGGTGTATCAATACACCCAGTCACTATGAAGATGGTCTTTCTTCCTAACTTATTTGCCGGAGAGGCCAATGGTGACTTTAAAACGGTTACAGAGTTTAATGGCTGTTATAGGAGAAAACTGAGGATGTATCAACATTGTAGTTACTCCACAACACTAACCTAATTGACAGTGAAAATAAGGAATCCTAACAGAATAAAACTATTCCACAACATGCATCCTGTTTGCAAGAAGGCACTAAAGTAATACTGCAAAAAATTGGCAAAGTAATTCACTTTTTGTCCTGAATACATACAAAGTTAGGTTTGGGGCAAATCCAATACAACACATTACTGAGTACTGTTCCATTTTTTTCAAGCATGGTGGTGGCTGCATCATGTTATGGGTATGCTTGTAATCTTTTAAGAACTGTGTGTTTTTCAGTATGAAACGGAATTGAGCTAAGCACAGGCAAAATCCTAGAGGAAAATCTGGTTGTCTGCTTTCCACCAGCCACTGGAAGATGAATTCACCTTTCAGCAGGACAATAACCTAAAACAGAAGGCCAAATCTACTTTGGAGTTGCTTACCAAGAAGATTGTGAATGTTCCTGAGTTACAGTTTTGACTTAAACCTGCTTGAAAAATCTATGGCTAGACTTAAATGGTTGTCTGGGGCCTCCTGGGTGGCGCAGTGGTCTAAGGCACTGCAAGCTGTGCCACCAGAGACTCTGGTTCGAGTCCATGCTCTGTTGCCGCCGGCCGCAACCGGGAAGTCCATGGGGCGACGCACAATTGGCCTAGCGTCGTCCGGGTTAGGGATTGTTTGGCCGGTAGGGATATCCTTGTCTCATCTCGCTGGCTTCCGAGTTGGATGCACGCTGTGTTAAGAAGCAGTGCAGGTTGGTTGGGTTGTATTTCGGAGGACGCTTGGCTCTCGACCTTCGTCTCTCCCAAGTTCGTACTGGAGTTGTATAAATAGAAAAATCTATTTAATCCATTTTGAATTCAGGCTGTGACACAGGCTGTAGAATAAGTCGAGGGGTATGTATACTTTCTGAAGGCACTGTATGTATGAAAGGTTTCGTTCAAATTTAAAAGGGGTACTGTCAAAGTGATTGCGTTCAAATGAGTTTACCCCTCTCTCTTTTGGGGGGAAAAACAATACTAATGTCAAACTAGCCTTAAACAGAACACATTACAGTAGTAAGCTTTCTGGTCAGTTACAGATTAAACATTGCTCTATTTTTTAAATGACCAGTAACCTAAATAGGAATAAATGTGTACTCTGCTATCACTCCTACTTGTGTGTACACATATAATTTGATAAGACCTTTTTATTTCTTGAGGTTATGTGATATGGGAAAAAGAATGTGCAAATATATATTAGAGTCCAAAGATATACTAGTAATAACTTTCCACATTAATGACACGTCAACTAAATGGCATGCTCTGTTTTTGATTCAGACTTTCCTTCCTGCAGATGTTTGTTAGAAGCAAACATTGGGGCATCTCATTGACCTTTCATCTTTGCTATCTCCTTCAGGGTACGTTAGACGAACAGGGCAGAGAGGCACTATTAGGGGGTGAAGAGACGCCCCCTCCTTCAGCCACCAGTACCCCTTCTCTCACACCAACATGGCCCCCAGAGTCTCCCATGTCACCGACGAAAATAGGTTCCACAGAAACGTCCACGTCCTTCATCCCCAGGCAAAGGGCGGGCCGATCGAGGCCTCGACCAATCTCTGACTACGCTCAGCTGGTAGCCAGGAAGTACGCCATCCCCGAGGAGGAGACGGAGCTACATCCAAAGGAGAGGACTACAAATGGAACTCTCTATCAAGACGGCAAAAGCAATGGAGGCTCGCAGGACAGTGACAGCACAGAGAACTACAATATGAATGGAGATCTCCCGTGCCGGAGGAGACAGCCAATGTCTGTTATTGGAGGAGCTGAGGAGAGAGAGGACCGTCTGCCTTCTGTAAGAACCTCACCTCTAAACAATGGCTAGATATATAAACTCAACATGTAAAGTGTTGGTCCCATGTTTCATGAGCTGAAATTAAAGATCCCAGAAATTTTCCATATGAACCAAAAGCTTGTTTCTCCCATTTTGTGCAGATTTTTTTACATCCCTGTTAGTGAGCAGTTCTCCTTTGCCAAGATAATCCATCCATCCACCTGACAGGTGTGGCATATCAAGAATCTGATTAAACAGCACGATCATTACACAGGTGCACCTTGTGCTGGGGGCAATAAAAGGCCCCTCTAACATGTGCAGTTTTGTCACAACACCATGCCACAGATGTCTTAAGTTGTTGTCAGAATTGAATGTTAATTTCTCTACCATAAGCCACCTCCAACGTCATTTTACAGAATTTGGCAGTGCGACCAACTGGCCTCACAACCGCAGACCACATGTAACCACGCCAGCCCAGGACATCCACATCTTCACCTGCGGGATTGTCTGAGACCAGCCAACTGGACAGCTGATGAAACTGTGGGTTTGTTTAACTGAAGAATTTCTGCACAAACTGTCAGAAACTTCTCAGGGAAGCTCATCTGGCTGCTTGTCGTCTTGACTTGACTGCAGTTCGGCGTCGTAACTGACTTTAGTGGAAAAATGCTCACCTTCGATTGCCACTGGCACGTTGGATAAGTGTTCTCTTCACGAGCAAATGGCTGGCAGCATGCGTATATGGTGTTGTGTGGGCGAGCGGTTTGCTGATGTCAACGTTGTGAACAGAGTCCCCCATGGTGGTGGTAAGGTTATGGTATGGGCAGGCAAAAGTTACAGACAAACACATTTAGCATTTTACGGATGGCATTTTGAATGCACAGCTATACGGTGACGGGATTCTGAGGCCCGTTGTCGTGCCATTCATCTGCCACCATCACCTCATGTTTCAGCATGATGATGCACGGCCCCATGTCGCAAGGATCTGTAAGTAATTACTTGAAGCTGAACATGTCCCAGTTCTTCAATGCATGCATACTCAGACATGTCACCCGTTGAGCATGTTTGGGATTCTCTGGATCGACATGTATGACTGGTCCAGTTCCCTCCAATATCAAGCAACTTCACACAGCCATGGAAGAGGAGTGGGACAGCATTCCACAGGCCACGATCAACAGTCTGATCAACTCTGCGACGTGTCGCGCTGCATGAGGCAAATGGTGGTCACACCAAATACTGCCTGGTTTTAGGATCCTTGCCTCTCCCTTTTTTTAAATGTATCTGTGACCAACAGATACAATACCAGTCAAATGTTTGGACACACCTACTCATTCAAGGGTTTTTCTTTATTTTTACTAATTTATACTTTGTAGAATAATATTGAAGACATCGAAACTATGAAATAACACATGAAATCATGTAGTAACTAAAAAAGTGTTAAACAAATCAAGATATATTTTAGATTCTTCAAAGTAGCTACTCTCTGCCTTTGATAGCTTTGCACACTATTGGCATTCTCTCAACCAGCTTCATGAGGAATGTTTTTCCAACAGTCTTGAAGGAGTTCCCACATGTGTATCACTGCAGAATGCTGTGGTAACCATGCCAGTTGTGTGCCTTGAATTCTAAATAAATCACAGAGAGTGTCACCAGCAAAGCACCCCCACACAATCACACATGCAGAGATAATCCGTTCACCTACTCTACGTCTCACAAAGACACGGCGGTTGGAACCAAAAATCTAATTCGGACTCATCAGACCAAAGGACAGATTTCCACAGGTCTAATGTCCATTGCTTGTGTTTCTTGGCCCAAGCAAGTCTCTTCTTAATATTGGTTTCCTTTAGTAGTGGTTTCTTTGCAGCAATTCAACCATGAAGGCCTGATTCACGTAGTCTCCTCTGAACAGTTGAGATGTATCTGTTACTTAAACTCTGAAGCATTTGCAGCCCAAATAATCTGAGGTGCAGTTTACTAATGAACTTATCCTCTGCAGCAGAGAACTCTGGGCATTCCTTTCCTGTGGCTGTCCTCATGAGAGCCAGTTTCATCATACCACTTGATGGTTTCTGCAACTGCACTTGAAGAAACTTTTAAAGTTCTTGAAATGTTCCGTGTTGACTGACCTTCATGTCTTAAAGTAATGGACTGTCGTTCCTACCATAATATGGACTTGGTATTTTACCAAATAGGGCTTTCTTCTGTATACCGCCCCTACCTTGTCACAACACAATTGATTAGCTCATTAAGAAGGAAAGAAATTCCACAAATGAACTTAACATGTCACACATGTTAATTGAAATGCATTCCAGGCGACTTACTCATGAAGTTGGTTGAGAGAATGCCAAGAGTGTGCAAAGCTGTCATCAAGGCAAAGGTTGGCTACTTTGAAGAATCTCAAATATAAAATGTATTTTGATTTAGTTAACACTTTTTTTTTTTGTTTTTACATGATTCCATGTGTTATTTCATAGTTTTGACATCTTCACTATTATTCTACAATGTAAAAAATTAAGAAAAACCCTGGTATGAGTAGGGTGTCCGAACTTTTGGCTGGTAATGTACATATCTGTATTTCCATTCTGTAAATCAATTCATTAGGCCCGAATCTATGAACTGATTTCCTTATGAACTGTAACTCAGTGAAATCATTTACACCATCTGTATTCCAGAGGAAATGCCCAGTATGTATCATAATGCCCTGTTTGTGATTTGTTCCCAAAGGCCCTAACACTGTCCTCTCCATGTCCCTCTAGCCCCTGTTGCGCCCCCCTGTCCCGTCCCACCAAGTGCCCCCCTACAAAGCGGTGTCGGCCAGGTTCCGCCCCTCCACCTTCTCCCAGAGCACCCCCATCGGACTGGACCGCCTCGGACGACGCAAACTACACAGAGTCCTCAGTGTTGAGGGTGGGTGTGTGTGTGTGTGAAAGAGAGGAATAAAGATGGAGAGAGCTTGTCTGTGAGAATGAGGCAGAGTGGGGTTGAGTGGTGAGGGTGTGCGAGAATGAGGCAGTGGGTGTGCGAGAATGAGGCAGTGGGTGTGCGAGAATGAGGCAGTGGGTGTGCGAGAATGAGGCAGTGGGTGTGCGAGAATGAGGCAGTGGGTGAGCGAGAATGAGGCAGTGGGTGAGCGAGAATGAGGCAGTGGGTGAGCGAGAATGAGGCAGTGGGTGTGCGAGAATGAGGCAGAGTGGGGTTGAGTGGTGAGAATGAGGCAGTGGGGTTGAGGGTGTGTGAGAATGAGGCAGTGGGGTTGAGTGGTGAGGGTGTGTGAGAATGAGGCAGTGTGTGCGTGAGCATGTATAATGTTTGTAACTGTATTCTCCCCAAAGCAGATGCCGGCTCAGAGCGTTCTGCAGCGGTGGATGGTGACAGTGTGAGTGAGGAGGAGGGGAGCTTCGATGAGCTCAGCGACGTCACAACGTACCTGCAGCCTGGGGTGGAGCTGTCTGCTCTCAGCCAGGTGAGCTGCCCACCTGGGTGCAGAGTGTGTTCTGTTACCTGGCAACAGACCTGTTACCTGGTAACGTCTCCAAGTCAACATGCCGTTTCTGCCAAGTCGTCTCTGATGTTTCTATTTCTATGTGATTGTGTGTGATCTCTTTTGGTCCAAATTTGTGGTGTCCAAGTCCAAACATAATCTGTGTGTCGGACATGAGTGTGCTGTGCATGTAATCTGTATTTATCTGTGTGTGTCTGTCATTACATGAAACTCTGTATCTCTGACTCTGTAACTCTGAGTACATAGAAACATCAGGGGAATAATGTGACTCCTCATTTCTTTAACTGGAAAATCTTCAGCCATCAGACAGTCTGATGTAATAGTTTGTTTATATATATATCTCTCTCTGTGTGTGTGTGTCAGTGGATAAGCCAGGGTCAAGCAGTGTATGCGGAGGCCCTGTGGGACCATGTGACGATGGAGGAGCAGGAGCTGGCGTTCAAGGCGGGGGATGTGATCCGGGTGCTGGAGGCCCCTCACAAGGACTGGTGGTGGGGCATGGGGGCAGACAGGGAGGCCTGGTTCCCCTCTAGCTTCGTCAGGGTAAAACTACTCTAATCACTTTTCCATCCAGTTTTTGTGAGTAAAGTCATACCGTATAAAAAAAAAAAAATACAAAATCGCAACAGCTGTGATGGAATCAGGGAGTTTTGGTACAATTTTATAAATTCCGACAGATCATTTGTTTGTTCGACATGGTGGGATCATTTTGTGTCGGTAAAATGTATTATGCAAGAAATTTCCAAAGACCAGAGTAGGCACATTTGCTATTTAACTCAACCGTTTTTGTGACAAAACTATCGGAGTTGAAATGCGAAATGCGGAGTTGAAAACACATTGAACTTTAGAATTTTATTCGGTACATGAAAAGTACATTTTGTGCACTGTGTCATCAAGTCCTTCTGGTGCACTAACCCTGATTTTTTTTCTTCTTACATTTACAATTTCAATCAGTCAATTATTCACCATTTCTTCATGTTTTTATTTCTATTTTTACACAACACCAAGATATAGCTCAGGCCATAAAGCAAAAAACTAAACAAAGGGCCACAAACAAAACTGTCTGTACAAGACATGATGGTTGGGTTGTTGAAATAGAAGTGTCCATGTTTTGTCTAAGTGGATATTGACCTCCCTGTGTAATTGATGTTTACTGTAGACCCTCCCAGCCAAAGGCTCTGAAACTGGCTTCGCGCCAACCACGCCCCTTAGTAGTGTGTGTTCAAGAGCTGAGGGGTTCAGAGGTTTCAGTGGTTTCCCTGGTGACTTGTGTTGATTGACAGTTACGTCTTAGTAAGGCAAGCTATGGTAACCATGGCGAGGCCAGTTAATTGATAGGTGGGTGACCGTTTGGTAATTTCCCTTATTGGTGATTGTTGTTGACGGACAGGGGCTTGTTAACCATACATGGTGTTTCTAATGTTACCATAGGGATGTAGGTTGGGTTAAGTTTCATTTATAGATGCTAGTTAACTAGGTGGACTGTGTGACTGGTTTCCCTGGTAATGTGGGGGAGTGTGTTTTGATTGACAGGTTCGTGTGAACCAGGAGGAGGACTCAGGAGCAGAAAGTATAGAGAGTTGTGCTCTGGACCAAGAGGACCCACACACTGACACCCGGGACACTCACACACACAGCGCCGAGCACCGTGAGCAGATGAGGACTAACGTGGTCAAAGAGATCATGAATACTGAACGCATTTACATCAAACATCTCCGGGACATCTGTGAGGTGGGTGGAGGCTCGACCACAACCACCAACATTAACCGACCCTAACCCATCTCTTTCCACCATCACTGATATTACAACTAGGACTCTGGATTGCCACCAGCTATTCTGCCCATTGGCTCCCCCTGCTGGTCAAACCTTAGCATTGAACACAACATCTATGTCTGTTTTTTTCTGCATAGAAAAGTCTTGGGTGGGCCACCTGTTTTTTCAGGGGCCTATATCCAAATAGATACATTTTTATTAGTGTTATTTTTATGAAAATTATTTTCAGGATAGACATTTTTTTTTCCAGTGTTAACTTAAAAGACTTTATCTAGTTTTAGTATGTAGAAAAGATAACATACTAGTGCATTTTGTGATAAGATCATCTTTGAGAACTAACAATCACAAAAATTAAAGCTAGACAGTCAGGGGGGCCCCCATTGATTTTGTTTGTTTGTGTTGCTCAGATAGCATAAGCTATGGTGAAATGTGTAGAATTGCAGGACATTTGCTTTAAAACTGCACATTTTCTATATCATGTAAAATGTGTATAAATGTACACATTAGCTTTAAAACAGCTACATTTTGTCACTGCGCCCAACAGGAGGGCCTCTAAAATGTTTGATTGGAGACCACACCATTGGCTGCGCCCCACCACTTAAGCCTCATTTTGACCCAGACAAAATGTCTAATGCTTTTCCCAGGGCTATATCCGTCAGTGTAGTAAACACCCGGGCATGTTCACTGAGCTGCAGCTGAAGACCATCTTCAGTAACATCGAGGACATCTACAAGTTCCAGAGACAGTTCCTCAAAGACCTGGAGAGGAAGTACAACACAGACCAGCCTCACCTCAGTGAGATAGGAGCCTGTTTCCTCTTACAGGTACGCTATACCCTTTGTGTTCACACTTTCTTTACACACACACACTTTTTTCAGAATTGGATCCAGCGTTTTTCCATACCATTATCTTTTTGCTCCGTGAGTACTTTACACAGTTATACATTTCAACACCGTCATATCCCCGTTTGGCTCTATTGAACTATTTTGCCTCTCTCCCTCCCGGCTGTTCCACCCCCCACCCTCTTTCCTTCCTTACCCACTCTCTCACCCTCTTCACTCACCCCCCCCATCCTCTTATCCTCTCTCTCAGGGGGAGGGTTTTTCCATCTACTCTGAGTACTGTAACACCCACCCTGCAGCGTGTGGGGAGCTGCAGCGCCTCATGAAGCTGGGCAGGTACAAGCACTTCTTTGAGGCCTGCCGGCTGCTGCAGCAGATGATTGACATCTCCATCGCCGGCTTCCTGCTCACGCCTGTCCAGAAGATCTGCAAGTACCCCCTGCAGCTGGGAGAGCTGCTCAAATACACCCCCAAAGACCACAGGTAGGCCACAACACACACTGGACACTTTCTTTACGGACTTCACAGCGTATATACCCACTCACACAAACCTTTTCACACACTCCAATGCTGTTGATGTTGTGTTCTGTAGTGACTATGGTGGAGTTAGTGACGCGTACGAGGCGATGAAGAATGTGGCGAGCCTGATCAACGAGGGGAAAAGGAGGCTGGAGAGTGTTGACGCCATAGCTCACTGGCAGGTGGCCATCCTACGCTGGGAGGTGAGGCTCCTCACAACTTTTTTACATTGTTACTGTAGGAGGAACCTGTTACCACCATACTATTACATGGCTACTACAGTGTTTATGTTAAGGCTTTGCATCAAAACCCATTTCAACCTTGTGCTCGTCTCCTGTACTCAGTCTGGGAAATAAGGTGTCGTTTAACATGGGTCCATGCTATCCGGGGTCCTTGGGGCATCCCTACTCCATTTGATGTTGAAATGTAAAAAAGTTGAGGGTTATGGTAAGGGTAGGGGGTTAGGGGTAGAGACTTCCCAAGGATCCCGGCTAGCACTAACCATTTCAGATGTAGACTGACTCAATCAATGATCTGACAAATGCAACCCCCTCTCTGAACCAGTATCTGGGCAGAGGAGGAGACAATGAATGACTAGTCTCAAATCACCTCTTCGGTACCGCCAATAAAATCCCTCATTACAACCACGTGCATGTCGGCTGATCCAGCACCAGTACACTAACCAATCATCAATCAACCTGTAATCATATTTAATGCCAGTAGGTTAAGTAGACCATGGTAATAGAGATCAAGTAGGTTAAGTAGACACAATAGTGTATGTTTTTAGAGATCAAGTAGACTGAATAGGGTATGTTTTTAGAGGGCTTTCCGAAGAGGTGGATTTGGCACATGTATATTTTTATGTAGACTTTTTTGGGGAATATACATACCTGGTAGGACGGCAGTAAATGACGATAGTTGCTCAGCGAAACATATTTAGTGAGTAACTGATATTTTGACATAATGCTTGCATAGCTGTCTAATGGGAAAATAAATGGTAGCAAACTAGGCTAGAGATGAGACTAGTCATATTCATTGTCTCCTCCTCTGCCCAGATACTGGTTCACTCCCCTCTCTCTCTCTGTGTGTGCTCTCTCCCAGGGAGCGGATGTTCTGGAGTGCAGCTCGGAGCTGATCCACTCTGGGGAACTCACCCGGATTGTCCGGCAGGGCAACAAGACGCAGCAGCGCAGCTTCTTCCTGTTCGACCACCAGCTGGTGTTCTGTAAGAAGGACGTACTGCGCCGTGACCTGCTGCACTACCGTGGTCGCCTGGACATGGACAACACATCGGTGCTGCAGATGCCCGATGGCAGGGACCCCGAGCTGGGCATCTTGCTGAAGAACGCCTTGCGGCTCCGGAACAGCTCTACCCTGGAGACCCTGTGTTACCTCTGCTGCAGGAAACCCCAGGATAGACAACGCTGGCTGCAGGCCTTCGCCAGGGAGAGACAGAGGGTACAGGAGGACCAGGAGATGGGTGAGAAGGAGTGGGAAGGAGAGACTGATGAGGGAAGTGGAAAGGGGAAAGGGGGAGAGACTGATGAGGGAAGTGGAAAGGGGAGGAGAGACTGATGAGGGAAGTGGAAAGGGGGGAGAGACTGATGAGGGAAGTGGAAAGGGGGAGAGACTGATGAGGGTGGAAAGGGGAGGAGATACTGAGGGAAGTGGAAAGGGGAGGAGAGACTGATGAGGGAAGTGGAAAGGGGAGGAGAGACTGATGAGGGAAGTGGAAAGGGGAGGAGAGACTGATGAGGGAAGTGGAAAGGGGAGGAGAGACTGATGAGGGAAGTGGAAAGGGGAGGAGAGACTGATGAGGGAAGTGGAAAGGGGAGGAGAGACTGATGAGGGAAGTGGAAAGGGGAGGAGAGACTGATGAGGGAAGTGGAAAGGGGAGGAGAGACTGATGAGGGAAGTGGAAAGGGGAGGAGAGACTGAGGGAAGTGGAAAGGGGAGGAGAGACTGATGAGGGAAGTGGAAAGGGGAGGAGAGACTGATGAGGGAAGTGGAAAGGGGAGGAGAGACTGATGAGGGAAGTGGAAAGGGGAGGAGAGACTGATGAGGGAAGTGGAAAGGGGAGGAGAGACTGAGGTGGAAAGGGGAGGAGAGACTGATGGAAGTGGAAAGGGGAGGAGAGTCTGAGGAGGGAAGTGGAAAGGGGAGGAGAGACTGAGGTGGGAAGTGATGGAGAGACTGAGGAGGGAAGAGGAAAGGGATGGAGAGACTGAGGTGGAAAGGGATGGAGAGACTGAGGAGGGAAGAGGAAAGGGATGGAGAGACTGAGGAGGGAAGTGGAAAGGGATGGAGAGACTGAGGAGGGAAGTGGAAAGGGATGGAGAGACTGATGAGGGAAGTGGAAAAGGAGAGACTGATGAGGGAAGTGGAAAGGGGTGGCGACTAGAAGAGGGGTTGTTGGGAAGATGGGAAAGGTGTTTCCCTTGTCTCCTTCATGTAGCCTAACTCTTAAACACACATTCATGCACGTTTTTTTTGTGTACTGACTCTATCATGTTCAGCTATAATTAGTATGCTTTAACTGATTAAACACAAATACAAATAATGCCGTTCAAAAGTTTGGGGTCACTTAGAAATGTCCTTGTTTTTGAAAGAAAAGCACATTTTTTTGGTCCATTAAAATAACATCAAATTGATCAGAAATACAGTGTAGACATTGTTAATGTTGTAAATAACTATTGTAGCTGGAAATGGCAGATTGTTTATGGGATATCTACAGAGGCCCATTATCAGCAACCTTCACTCCTGTGTTCCAATGGTATGTTGTGTTAGCTAATCCAAGTTTATCATTTTAAAAAGGCTAATTGATCATTAGATAACCCTTTTGCAAATATGTTAGTGTAACGTGGTTCATTCTTCGTTGTGTACTTTTAATTATGACGCTGCCACAACTGGAGGTCTGCTAGTTGAATTATTTGTATTTTCCCTGCGCACGAAGAGACAACACACTTTATGTTAGCCCTTGGCGCAGTCACAGCTCTGGCACCTTGCTAGCTGAAGGTCAGGCGAAAGAGAACAATAAGGGGGTACGGAAATACAGATAACCCGCGATGGGCCAAACCAAAATATACACAACTTTTACAATCACATGTATGTACAATGTTGATATGAAAAAGTGTTTGTACACCAAAGAATAACATTAGCTATGCAGCTGTAATTAAATAAAAAAACACTGAATTATTATTATCAAATTATTAACATCCCCCCTTGACCTGGCCTATTTGAATTGGTCCTTGTGTGCAACTTGGTGCATAATCTAGGAGAACAACATCACACTGCTACATTAGCACAGCTGAAAACTGTTGCTCTGCTTAAAGAAGCAATAAAACTGGCCTTTAGACTAATTGAATATCTGTAGCATCAGAATTTGGGAGATTACAGGCTCAAAATGGCAAGAAACAAAGAACTTTCTTCTGAAACTCAATCTTTTCTTGTTCAGAGTCTTGGCAATTTCTCTAGCCTTCATTTCTCAGAAGATCTCGTACAACACTGTATACTACTCCCTTCACAGAACAGCGCAAACTCAAACTAGCTTAAACCAGAATAGAAAGGTGGTGGCCCCGGTGCACAACTGAGCAAGAGGAGAAGTACATTAGTGTCTAGTTTGAGAAACCGACACCTCACAAGTCCTCATGGCAGCTTCATTAAATAGTACCCGCAAAACAACAGTCTCAACGTCAGTGAAGAGGCGACTCCGGGATGCTGGTCTTCTAGGCAGAGTTGCAAAGAAAGAGCCATATCTCAGGCTGACCAATACAAATAAAAGATTAAGATGGGTGAAAGAACAGACACTGGACAGAGGAACTCTGCTTAGAAGGCCAGCATCCTAGAGTTGCCTCTTCACTGTTGACGTTGAGACTGGTGTTTTGCGGGTACTATTTAATGAAGCTGCTAGTTGAGGACTTGTGAGGTGTCGGTTTCTCAAACTAGACACTCCAATGTATTTGTCCTCTTGCTCAGTTGTGCACCGGGGCCTCCCACTCTCTTTCTATTCTGGTTAGAGCCCGCTTGCTGTTCTGTGAAGGGAGTAGTACAAAGCGTTGTACAAGATCTTCAATTTCTTGCATGGAATCACCTTCATTTCTCAGAACAAGAATAGACTGACAAGTTTCAGAAGAAAGTTATTTGTTTCTGGCCATTTTGAGCCTGTAATTGAACCCACAAATGCTGATGCTCCAGATACTCAACTAGTCTAAAGAAGGCCAGTTGTATTGCTTCTTTAATCAGAACAGTTTTCAGCTGTGCTAACATAATTGCAAAATGGTTTTCTAATGATCAATTACCTTTTTAAAATAATAAACTTGGATTAGCTAACACAACGTGCCATTGGAACACAGGAGTGATGGTTGCTGATAATGGGCCTCTGTACACCTATGTAGATATTCCATTAAAAATCTGCTGTTTCCAGCTACAATAATAGTAATTTACAACATTATCAATGTGTACACTGTATTTCTGATCAATTTTATGTTATTTTAATGGACAAATAAATGTGCTTTTCTTTCAAAAACAAGGACATTTCTAAGTGACTCAACTTCTTAACGGTAGTGTATATTTATTTTTTTGTGTGCTTTTTGTATAAGCTCTTGTTTTCAACCTCACCTGCAAATGTTTTTTTCTGTACTGTTGTCTTTCACTTTTCTTCTTTGGTTTCGAATAAATTAAATCAAAAACCATTCACAAGAGGAGAATGTGTAAGTAAGTCCATGTTGAATGACATTGGGTTGACTGGTATTTTTTTAATTTCATGACAGGAATGAAGATCAGTGAAACGCAGAGAAAACAAGCAATCTTCAATGCAAGAAGATCCAAAAAAGGGAAAATGAAGAGTAAGCAAGCAATCATACTTCTGTGTTCTTACAATTGCTGTGGTGTTGGATTTAGTGAAATACTCTTATTGCAAATGTTTTAAAAACGTTGTTTATTCTCAGCCATGGGCTACTCTGGCTCTGTCCCGCCCCACCACCACCAACCCCTGCATCCAATTCACCAGCGCCATGTTACTGTGCCAACCAGTGTGCCTCAGCAGCAGGTGTTCACATTGGCCGAGCCCAAGCGAAAGCCCGCCCACCTGTGGTACACCTTCACCCGACATGCCTTGTTCAGGAAGTGAGGATCTCGCCCTGAGGACTCAGAGAAAAACATACAATTATGGACCTACATATTTCAGCATAGTATCTGTGCATGTACTACTTTGTGTTTTATCAATGTGTTTGTGTGCCTCTTAAAGTGTATGTATATTTTGTTGTGGTCTTGTGTGCATTATGTCTCTGTTTGGTTTCTATTTGTGTCTATTCAAATCTGTGCCTGGAAATTGGGAGAGATTTCCCATAAGTGTTAATATGCATACAGACAGACTCCCTCCATGTGCTGGTGTGGTAAAGATGCTGCTTTTGTAGGTCTGAGGTTCCCAACCGCCCAACACAAACCTGTATTCATGTAATTATGACCATGATGTGCAGCACATTTTAGCTTTTCAATTAGGAGTTGAGTACTTACCTGCTACCTTGGTTTTAGTTCATTTCTCTGAGGCTGGGCCCTGTTGGAGTTGGACTGCTAGTGAAGGCACAAGTGGCTCTTCTGAGAGCTGAATGCCCAGAGGACAGTCTACACATGCAATTGCACATTCAGTAACCCTGTTAACACTGTTGTAAATAAACTCTTTTACAAAAAGTACCAAATACAAGTAGTGTATTTATCAATACTTTTATTGGTTGGTTGTGAGATGTATCATCTGCTGTAATCATATGAATTATATCAGAATTCTGTCAACATGAATGAGGGTCGTCACTTACCACAGCCACAAAGTTATAAACCCGCCTATTTCTACAATTTCTTATACCTAACCTTAAATTAAGACCAAAAAGCAAATGTTTGTTAATATATTTTCTTTACGATATAACCTATGTATACTCTGTGGCTGTAGAAACCCTGAAGGAGCCCCAGCTCGTCGCTGCTTCCTCACTTGTGCGGTCGGATCTGGTTCCATTCACCTGACGGCTCAGGGTAGGAAGCGAGACGCCCCACAGCAGAACGGTTTAACCAGTACACAGGGGTGCTGCTTTTTCCATCTTTATATTTTACATCTTAGAGTGGAACAGTAGAAATGACCGATCTCACTCAGAAGCGAACAATCGTATGATATGAGAGGTGCGAAGTAATGTCCCTTTACCGGTGTCATGGGGACAGAGCGCGAGCTGACGAGCGGAGATGCCGCCAGTGTAAGTATTGGAATATTATTACTTGCTGTTGGTGAATGGGAATAATTCGATTTTTTTAATTAACAACAAACAAGTGACGAGTAAAACTGTAATTTTGTTGTCATATCACTCGAGAAGCCGATGAGTTGAAATGATTACGCACTTTTCGTCTCCATAAAATTAGCTTTAAGTACCTTAATAGAGAACGTAGGTTTTAGGCATACACTAAAATAAAAACGAGTACAGTGTGTGACTATGTGACCACTTGGTTACAGCGACACCGTTCTTCTGAGGACACCCAAACCAGTGTCCACAGTAATGCCCAAGAGCCTTTGCTGTAGCCCTGCTTGGGATCTTTAGCCTATATTGACTATTGATTGAGACTTAGGACCCGTTAGGGAAGACTATGTCAGGGTGGGAAATTGGACATGTGAATTGGGCCAAGATGGAGGTAGTAATGTATTTAGGTTATAGTTTGAGTGGAATGATTACATCACACCAAAAGCTTGCTTTTATGGCTATTTTCAAACACATTTCCTGCAATTATGTGTGGTAATGATTTATCTTCACTACTTGGACAATTGATTTAATTATTAAATCTATGCAAATAAATTATATGAATTGATAGTTCAGCCCTTTGTTTTCTTTTATTATGTAATATGAATATTTTAACAATGTATTCAAGCTAATCAAATCAAAGTTTAGCGCTGTACGTTGAAAACAACGAAGGGGCGCGCCAATCTTTTAAAATAACCCTCATCAAGATATGTTACCTAATATTCCTACTCATCATATTATTATTATTATAAATAGTAGATTATCACTTCTCACAATGGTGCTCGTTTAGCAAAGGTAGATCAAAGCTGAGTCAATGTCTTGCTATGATCACGCAACGATTAATTCGTATTTTATATAACAGAACCTAATAGCATAGCAGGCCAATAACACCACTGTTACACCAAAAACATCTCATTTCTAATGAGGTTTTAAGATGGTTAGCTGAAGCTGAATTGTCTAAAAAATATAGAATGCGCCAAAACTCAGAGCCACTATGCAGGATATATGGTTTAATTGAAACAAAATCCAAGAAAGGCTAATAGTTAACATCATCCGCTCTAATCGTCTCACGAAACAGTAACTCTGGAAGACGGAAATGCTGATTCCCATGAAACTGATTGAGATCAATCAAAAGATTGAAACTGCATCTCTATGCCACCGGTAAAACGTGAATATTTAGCATTCACAATTGCCAGTGATAACGGGTATTAAAAATATACAATTTTCTTGGGGCAATATGTGTGGGCATAGGCAGACGCATTTTATGCAGATTTTTGACTACATCTGTCCTTAAAAAACTTCGAGAATGGTGACGTCATATACATATTTCTTTGCGCTACTCCACTGCAAGTCAGATTTATGGTAGGTCTGTAGACAGGGGTGTCTGTGTGCTGCATGTGTTCCCCGCAAACTGCAACCATCACGTGCTCATTATGGACAGGGTTTCTTCTCCATTTACATTGTGTCATAGCCTACACTTGGATTAGCCTACACTGTAATTCATTAAACTGGATCATTTTACCGCACCAGCATTGCAATCCAATGCATGCACAATTTATGGAATAAACGGAGATATATTGCGGGGCTGTAAAACATTTTTGGGCTGTGCTGCAGAAGGCTATAATCGGTCCACTAATACAGGACTGAAGGCCCAGTGTACTACTTTTGTAAGATTTTTTTTTCTCGCGCTACAGACCGCTACATAGGACTAGTAAAGGCCCAGTGTACTATTTTTGTGAGGATTAAAAATAAATAATAATAATATACTTTTTTTAAATTCAGATTTTTCAGGGGTTCTGCAGCACTCCTCCTTCCCGCGGCTATGGTCGTTTCCATGGAGAGAATCTACACCCCCATTTACCTCATGGTGGATTAAGTTCCACGCACAGGATGGGATGACGCCACATGAATAATGCAGAGCATGAGCGTTTTGGAGCCGATGGGGTTACTTGGCACCTCGCCAAGACCTGAGACATTTAAACAGAATACATACCCGTACCACCTTATGCAACCCGTTACATATGGTTTTTCCATGTGATCCAGCCTAAGGATGGATCAACATTTACATAATGAGGAAATGGGGAAGGGTCATGCTTTTTCAGTTTCAGTCAAGGAGGCTTTAGTCTTTTTTAAATCTAGTTCAGGGAAGGGTCATGCAATTTGTAATTGATTGAATGTCTATATGTCTCAGTGTTTTAGTATTAGTTGCTTATTAGAATATACATCAATGGGTGCCTGATGCCTCGCCTCATCTGACTCTCCCCTGGGCGCACAATGTTAAGTGCGCCTATAGGCTATTTAATGTGGCCTCATTCAAATGATCCAAAGCCTATAGGTTATGAAGTGCACGCTCGGAGAAGTATAGAGCAAAGTTCTATTTCTAAGAGAGCTGCTGGGATGGTGTAAATAAAACTAGGCTGCATTACACATAACAATGGATATTCCAACCCTGAGCCTGGGTCTGCTCTGCTCTTGCTGATCAAAAACTGTTTAGTGGGCTGCCTAACCAATGGCTGTGCTGTGTAGGCTTACAGGGCAGTTCAGGAGGAGATTCAAAGGCTCCTTCTGAATTTATTTTTGATTAAGTCTAGTCTAGAAAATGCATGCGGACTAGCTTTGCTACTACTATAATTGATTTTATTATAAACAATATGTTTCTTGCCTGTGATGTAGGCCTATTTATCAGAGTTATTGACCTCACAATAAACCAGATTTGAGTAATTTACTTTGGTGCTGAAACCTGAAGCAGCAGCTGTGGCACAATCAATCAGAAATGGACAGCTTGTGGTGCTGAAAGTAGTCAAATTCGACTAAGTATAATTAATTTTAACTGTCTTCATTTTAATTACACTTTACTAACAACAAGAGGGCTTTGTGTTGCAGCCTATTTCTTTCTATTTAAAAAAATATGGGGTAGGCCTACCTGTTTGACAGATTAAATTAGGCTATAGGCTGCTATAGCCATAGATTTGTAGGTTACCAACATAATGAGAGCAGTAAAAATAAGTGTTTAGTCATTCCCGTGGTATACGGTCTGATATATTACGGCTGCCAGCCAATCAGCATTCAGGGCTCGACCCACACAGTTGACAAAAAGCGATCTGTAACAGCCCTTTGGTCCGCAATGTTTTATGCTGGAAACAAGCTGGAAAATACCTGAAAATACGTGATTCTGATGCATATGGGGATGTCTTGGTTTCGTTTTTTAATATTCAGAGAATTTGCTCATTTTTATTAGGATCCCCATTAGCTAACGCCATAACTAATCTTCCTGGGGTCCAACACCAGTTTAGTAAAACATTACAAACAATTACCAAATAGACAATACAAACAATTAAATTACCTGACAGGAAGCACATTTAACATTCAGTTGATGTTTTCTATTTCCTGTCCAGTCATATGGTCTATCTCATTAGATGTCTTTTAAAAAATGATTGAAGGTGGATTTAGTTTTTGCCTGAGAAATATGCATTGGTTTAGAGTTCCATTCAGCTATGGCTCTATATAAAACTGTAGATTTAAGTCGATTTGTCCTTGGCTTGGGTTGTCCTAGATGCCCTGAACTTACCTGTCTGGTTTGGTGGTTATGCATGTTGCTACTACTTCCGGCGCCGGCAGAGATGGCCGCCTCGCTTCGCGTTCCTAGGAAACCATGCAGTTTTTTGTTTTTTTACGTGTTATTTCTTACATTGGTACCCCAGGTCATCTTAGGTTTCATTACATACAGTCGAGAAGAAATACTGAATATAAGAGCAGCGTCAACTCACCATCAGTACGACCAAGAATATGACTTTCGCGAAGCGGATCCTGTGTTCTGCCTTTCACCCAGGACATCGGAATGGATCCCAGCCGGCGACCCAAAAAAAACAACTTCGTAAAAGGGGGAACGAAGCGGTCTTCTGGTCAGACTCCGGAGACGGGCACATCGTGCACCACTCCCTAGCAATCTTCTCGCCAATGTCCAGTCTCTTGACAACAAGGTTGATGAAATCCGAGCAAGGGTAGCAGTCCAGAGGGACATCAGAGACTGTAACATTCTTTGCTTCCCGGAAACATGGCTCACTGGAGAGACGCTATCGGAGTCGGTGCAGCCAGCTGGTTTCTCCACGCATCGCGCCGACAGAAACAAACATCTTTCTGGTAAGAAGAGGGGCGGGGGCGTATGCTTCATGGTTAACGAGAAGTGGTGTGGCCACAACAACATACAGGAACTCAAGTCCTTCTGTTCACCTGATTTAGAATTCCTCACAATCAAATGTCGTCCGCATTATCTACCAAGGGAATTCTCTTCGATTATAATGACAGCCGTATATATTCCCCCCCAGGCAGACACATCGATGGCTCTGAACAAACTTTATTTTACTCTTTGCAAACTGGAATCCATATATCCTGATGCTGCATTCATTGTATCTGGGGATTTTAACAAGGCTAATCTGAAAACAAGACTCCCTAAATTGTATCAGCATATCGATTGCGCAACCAGGGCTGGAAAATCCTTGGACCCATGCTACTCTAACTTCCGCGATGCATATAAGGCCCTGCCCCGCTCTCCTTTCGGAAAAGCTGACCACGACTCCATTTTGTTGATCCCTGCCTACAGACAGAAACTAAAACAAGAAGCTCCCGCGCTGAGGTCTGTTCAACGCTGGTCCGACCAAGCTGATTCCACACTCCAAGACTGCTTCCATCACGTGGACTGGGATATGTTTCGTATTGCATCAAACAACAACATTGACGAATATGCTGATTCGGTGAGCGAGTTCATTAGAACGTGCGTTGAAGATGTCATTCCCATAGCAACGATTAAAACATTCCCAAACCAGAAACCGTGGATTGATGGCAGCATTCGCGTGAAACTGAAAGCGCGAACCACTGCTTTTAATCAGGGCAAGGTGACCGGAAACATGACCGAATACAAACAGTGTAGCTATTCCCTCCGCAAGGCAATCAAACAAGCTAAGCATCAGTATAGAGACAAAGTAGAATCTCAATTCAACGGCTCAGACACAAGAGGTATGTGGCAGGGTCTACAGTCAATCACGGATTACAAAAAGAAAACCAGCCCCGTCACGGACCAAGATGTCTTGCTCCCAGGCAGACTAAATAACTTTTTTGCTGGGTCTCGACCCCGCCCTGTGCAACTGGGTACTGGACTTCCTGACGGTCCGCCCCCAGGTGGTGAGGGTAGGCAACAACATCTCCACCCCGCTGATCCTCAACACTGGGGCCCCACAAGGGTGCGTTCTGAGCCTTCTCCTGTACTCCCTGTTCACCCACGACTGCGTGGCCACGCACGCCTACAACTCAATCATCAAGTTTGCGGACGACACAACAGTGGTAGGCTTGATTACCAACAACGACGAGACGGCCTACAGGGAGGAGGTGAGGGCCCTCGGAGTGTGGTGTCAGGAAAATAACCTCACACTCAACGTCAACAAAACTAAGGAGATGATTGTGGACTTCAGGAAACAGCAGAGGGAACACCCCCTATCCACAAAGTTCCTCGGGGTACACATCACAGACAAACTGAATTGGTCCACTCACACAGACAGCATCGTGAAGAAGGCGCAGCAGCGCCTCTTCAACCTCAGGAGGCTGAAGAAATTCGGCTTGTCACCAAAAGCACTCACAAACTTCTACAGATGCACAATCGAGAGCATCCTGTCGGGCTGTATCACCGCCTGGTACGGCAACTGCTCCGCCCACAACCGTAAGGCTCTCCAGAGGGTAGTGAGGTCTGCACAACGCATCACCGGGGGCAAACTACCTGCCCTCCAGGACACCTACACCACACGATGTCACAGGAAGGCCATCAAGATCATCAAGGACATCAACCACCCGAGCCATTGACTGTTCACCCAGCTATAGTCCAGAAGGCAAGGTCAGTACAGGTGCATCAAAGCTGGGACCGAGAGACTGAAAAACAGCTTCTATCTCAAGGCCATCAGACTGTTAAACAGCCACCACTAACATTGAGTGGCTGCTGCCAACACACTGACTCAACTCCAGCCACTTTAATAATGGGAATTGATGGGAAATGATGTAAAATATATCACTAGCCACTTTAACAATGCTACCTAATATAATGTTTACATACCCTACATTATTCATCTCATATGTATACGTATATACTGTACTCTATATCGTCAACTGCATCTTTATGTAATATATGTATCACTAGCCACTTTAACTATGCCACTTTGTTTACATACTCATATGTATATACTCTACTCAATACCATCTACTGTATCTTGCCTATGCTGCTCTGTACCATCACTCATTCATACATCTTTATGTACATATTCTTTATCCCTTTACACTTGTGTCTATAAGGTAGTAGTTTTGGAATTGTTAGCTAGATTACTCGTTGGTTATTACTGCATTGTCGGAACTAGAAGCACAAGCATTTCGCTACACTCGCATTAACACCTGCTAACCATGTGTATGTGACAAATAAAATTTGATTTGATTTGTTATGTACTAACTGGCCTGAAAAATACTGTGTGTTTAAAAAAAATCTATACCATTCCTAAGGAAAATCAGAAGACTGGATAGTAATTCGTTTCACAATGTGAATCCATGGGAGATTCTGATGCATTCATTTGGACAGAGCAATGAAGAGCTAATCTGGCAGCCCTGTTCTGAGGGATTTCTTTGCTGTAGACCCCCCCCCCCCAGCTGATTGGCTCAAATGCATTAAGAAGGAAAGAAATTCCACAAATTAACTTTTAACAAGGCACACCTGTTAATTGAAATGCATTCCAGGTGACTACCTGATGAAGATGGTTTAGAGAATGACAAGTGTGTGCAAAGCTGTCATCAAGGCAAAGGGTGGCTATTTGAAGAATCACAAATATAAAATATATTTAGATTTGTTTAACACTTTTTTTGGTTTCTACATGATTCCATGTGTTATTTCATAGTTTAGATGTCTTCATTTTTTACTATTTTCTACATTGTAGAATAATAGTGAAGAAAAATCCTTGAATGAGTAGGTGTTCTAAAACCTTTGACCAGTAGTGTGTGTTCTGACCATGATAAAGCTGTGTCCAACATGACACCTATAGTAGTTTTTTTCTCACTTGCTCTACATACGTTCTATTCATCAACAAATTCAATTGGGGATCATCAACAAACATATATCTTGAACCAAATACAATACATTTAGTTTTAGAAATGTTCAACATTTGGTGAGAGTGTTGGTGACTTACAGTATACTGGCCCACAAAGACAGTGGCACTTTATGCCCTATTTGTTCTGCTGTCTTGCAGTGTGGGGAGATGCTGCTACGTGTTGATGTGCTGTATGATCTCCAGGTTAAGGATGTGACTGTGGAGGTGGCCACGGTTGACCACACCCTCCAGAGGCTGTGTACGAGGTACAACGGCCGCAGCAGAGCCAGACGTATGTCACGCATCAGGACCCAGCTGCCCAGGAAGAGCTGGGCTCCTCTGTGGAACCTCCAGAACCTGACCATCCTCATCACCGTGGTTGTGTTTGTGGTCGTGGTCATCGTGTGGTCACTGCTCTGGGTCTTCATATGTGAGTTAACTTACATGGAGACTCAAACGCAATGTCTTTCTCACATGTACACACAAACATTTTAGTTATCTAAATCTTCTTGAATAGTTCCTTACATTGTATATTTATTTCCAGTTCGCAGGGAGAGCAACAGCGGAGTGTATTTTGCCGGAATGTTCCGTGTTGCCAACGTAGATTTCATCCCCGAGTACCGCCAGGCAGAGTCCCATGAGTTTGTTTCCATGGCAAACAAGATACAGCACGTGGTGAGTGTGAGACGATTTACTGTTTTCTGCAGTGGTCAAATACACTGAGCAAACACACACCCTAAGCTTGGAGCTCTATATCTATAGCGTATAAATAAAAGTCCTTCATTATGTTCATGGTTACTAAAAATATCCCCCACAGGTGAGCAGTGTGTACAGAATGTCCTCAGTGTCCAAACTCTACAAACTCACCGCCATATCAGACCTCAGGTACACTGTGAATCAGTCAGTGATTGGTTGAATAAGATGTTATAGTGCTTGGTTGGAACAAACCCCTGTACACACATACATCTCCTCACAGTGATAACAAGGGTGGTCTGCTGGTGCATTTCTGGATGGTGTTTGTGGTGCCGAGACTGAAGACCCCAGCCGTGTGTGAGGAGTGTGTAGGAGCGATCCTCAGAGACTCAGTCCTCACCAGCCTGAGAAACAGGTCTTCTGTAGGCTACCTACTGGGGCTGCCCGTAGACATAGATTCCATACTCGTTAATGGTGAGTGTGTGTGTGTATAGGTTTGTGCGATCTCTATATATCCTTTGTTGATGTTCTTTTTGTTCTCCTCAGCTGCTCTACGATCAGATTATACATCAATTGCAGCGGGTGAGTGAACTCAATTCATCTGTTTTATTGCCACATTATGTTGAGTATCTTCCTACTTACTAGCATGGCTGTGGTAGAGTAAGAGTACAAGCAAAGCCCTCGTCTCTCTCTCTGTGCTACAGGCTCTCAGTGTGTGGACAAGCTGTATGCTAGCCTGCCAGGCTCCAGTGTTCCCCTAAATGTCTACTCGTCATGGGGAGGTCTGAGCTGCTACATCAAGCTGACGTCTACCCCTGGCTCTCTGATCCGCCTCACCATTACCTCCCTGCACATTGAGCCCAGCGACTGTGTCAGTGATGCCCTCACCATGTACGACGCCCTGCTGCCCATGAGGGGGCGTACTCTCTACAGGTGAGTCAGTGTGACTCTGGATGGATCTACGGATGAAGATGAATAGACAGACAGACTGACAGAACCCCCGACCGACCGAAAAGTCTAACTCTGCCCATACCCTGCAGGGTGTGTGAGCCCGTGTCCCAGTCCCTGTCTCTGGTCTCCACGTCCAACGTAATGCTGCTGTCCCTCAGGATGACCCAGGGCAACAAGCACTTCAGAGGACACTTCCAAGCCATCACTGAGGAACGTAAGACAGATTCTCTGACAATAATACTATACTACTGACAGACTGGTATTTTATCTCATTGCTGTGTGTCTCCCTACCAGAGCGTGTGACTGTTGCAGGAATTAAATTGCTCTGTTTTAACACCCAATTAAAATTAGACACAAATCCTTATGAATTGACAGAGTAAGACCCTTATTTGTATAGTAATGGACAGAGCCCAGTCTTAAAGTCAAACAGCAGATTTTATTCAGAGTACTACTCCTTACACATTTTACCACAGGTTATAAACTTAAAAGGACGTCATTAGTTCCAGTACCAACCCGTGCCATCTCCGTTCTAATACAAAGGCTGCATGGTTCTCAAATAGTCTTTCCCCATTAAGATAATATACGACCGAGCCAAGGACATGCTTCTGAAGATAAGCCTTCTGGTGATATAGTTCATTCATTTCTACCAAGGAACAGACAGTCATTGTTCTAATTATTGATTATATTTACACACATTATATTCAGTACTAAGATTAAAAGGAAAATTCATACATATAATAGTATTCTGATTAGTCAGTTCTGATTGAAATGTATACATAATTAGTCATCATTGATAAAAATTCCCTTAACAGTGACTTACATAGAGATCCAGGCAGAGCCAGATTTCTCCGGTCAGATCACCAGTCCCTTCTACCCCAGCCTACTGCCTCCTCAGTGCTCCTTCATATGGAGGTTTCAGGTATTTAAGTCCATTTGGCTCACATTCACCCCACTGACTAATATTGATGAAATGTCAACAGACGTCATGTGTTGTTGTCCACAGACCCCCCACATTGCTCTGGGAGTGGCTCTGAAGTTCCAGAATTATGTGCTGAAGCTGAAGGACATAGCGGCCTGTGAGCACGGCTGGTGGAAGGTCAAGGAGATCATGTAAGAATGTGTGTGTGTGTGACTGTCTGTTTTAACCTCAAATCTAAATCAAACTTTATTTGTCACATACAACAGGTGTAGACCTTACCGTGAAATGCTTACTTATAAGCCCCTAACCAACAATGCAGTTCAAGAAAGAGTTAAAATATCTACCAAATAAAATAAAGTAAATAATTATAAAAAGTAACATAATTAAATAACAATAACAAGGCTGTGTACAGGGGGTACTGAGTCAACGTGCAGGGGTAGAGGTTAGTCAAGATCATTTGTAGATGTAGGTAGGGGTAAAATGACTGTGTATGTTGTGTTCCAGAACCGATGGACAGATTGATTTCCAGATTGGTTTGTTATTTGATTGATTGTGTGCTGATGTCCATAGATACTGTGGAAGCTACATAGGCCACACCACAGTGTTCCGTATCCCTGACCCCACCGCTGAGGTGGAGTTTCGCAGCAGCTCCCGGAGCTCTGACCAACCCTTCCAGGCCGAATCTAGTAGCTTCAACATCAGCCAACGTAATAACTTCATGAGGACCTTTTCTCTGTCGTGCTTCCTTCTCTCACGACTTCCTTACCCATCACCTTCACTGAATCTGCATCTTGTTCATTTATATATTCATTTTAATTTCACTACCATGAGACAGTAGAAGAACCACACTGCTCACTCACCTCTCTTCTACTATACACCCTATCTCCACCTTCCCTCTCCGCTGTCTCCCCCTTCCCTCTCCGCTGTCTCCCCCTTCCCACTCCGCTGTCTCCCCCTTCCCACTCCGCTGTCTCCCCCTTCCCACTCCGCTGTCTCCCCCTTCCCACTCCGCTGTCTCCCCCTTCCCTCTCCGCTGTCTCCCCCTTCCCTCTCCGCTGTCTCCCCCTTCCCTCTCCGCTGTCTCCCCCAGCGTGTGCAGAGGGCCATTTCCTGTGCTCCACGGGGCTGTGTGTGGAGAAGACCCGACGCTGTGACGGCCTGGACGACTGTCAGGACGAGAGTGATGAGGTCTTCTGCGGTATGTAAACAGGAATTAACAACAGCATCATACATGCTAGAACTTCAGTATTGACATCAAATTTAGTTAAGAACTGATATATTCCTTTAAATTGATATTTTCCTGTTCAGCAAGGCCTAGTAAGAACTGTGGAGGCTCCAGTCCTCTTCACCCACTGTACATGTGCAACGGAGAGAGAGACTGCAATGACGGCAGGGACGAAACCAACTGCACTCTGGGTAGAAAGGAATCCTATCCTGTTTTTATATATGTGTGTACACTATATATACAAAAGTATGTGTACATCCCGTCAAATTAGTGCATTTGGATATTTCTGCCACACCCATTGCTGACAGGTGTATAAAATTGAGCACAAGGCCATCAAATATTCATAGACAAACATTGGCAGTAGAATGGCCTTACTAAAGAGCTCAGTGGCTTTCAACGTGGCACTGTCATAGGATGCCACCTTTCCAACAAGTCAAATATCTGCTCTGCTAGAGCTTCTCCAATCAACTGTAAATTCTGTTATTGTGAAGTGGAAACGTCTATGAGCAACAACGGATTAGTTGCAAAGTGGTAGGCCACACAAGCTCACAAAACTTTGCAACACTCTACCAAGTTCCAAACTGGCTCTGGAAGCAATGTCAGCACAATAACTGTTCGTCGGGAGCTTCATGAAGTGGGTTTCCATGGTTGAGTAGCCGCACACAAGCCTAAGATCACCATTGGCAATGCCTAGCGTCGGCTGGAGTGGTATAAAGCTCGCCATCATTGGACTATGGAGCAGTGGATAGACGTCCTCTGGAGTGATGAATCATATTTCAGCATTTGGCAGTCCGACAGACAAATCTGGGTTTGGCAGATGCCAGGAGAATGCTACCTTCCTGAATGTATAGTGCCAACTGTAAAGTTTGGTGGAGGAGGAATAATGGTCTGGGGCTGTTTTTCATGGTTCGGGCTAGGTCCCTTAGTTCCAATGAAGGGAAATCTTAACGCTACAGCATACAATGACATTCTTGACGATTCTGTGCTTCCAACTTTGTGGCAAGGTAGGTAGCCTAGTGGTTAGAGCGTTGGGCCAGTAACCAAAAGGTACCACCAAAAGTTTGGTGAAGACCCTTTCCTGTTTCAGCCTCCGTGCACAAAGTGAGCACCTCAACCCCATCGAACACCTTTGGGATGAATTGGAATGCCTACTGCGAGCCAGGACTATTCGCCCAACATCAGTGGCCGACCTCAGGAATGCTCATGGTTAAATGGAAGCAAGTCCCTGCGGACATTTTCCAACGTCTAGTGGAAATCCTTCCCAGAAGGCTGTTATAGCAGCAAAAGGGGGACCGACTCCATATTAATTCCCATTATTTTGGAATGAGATGTTTGACGAGCAGGTGTTCACATACTTTTGGTCATGTAGTGTATGAGAAAAAAGAAGAAACCGGCACACTGCTCTTGCTAGTATCACTGCTCTTTAATAAGCTTTACGGTATGCATGTCTCTGTCCATGTGTGCGTGTGTATACCACTAATCTGCCATTGTGGATGAGTATACTGAGTGTGTGTTCCCTGGTGCTGTACAGAGACGAGCTGCTCTGACATCAGGTACAGGTGTAACAGTGGGTCCTGCATCCTGAAGAAGAACGCCAGGTGTGATGGAGTCACCGACTGCTCAGACCACAGTGACGAGATGGACTGTGGTGAGTCCTCAACCGGAACGCAACCACAACATAGCCATTCATTTGGTTCATCTCAACCACAACATAACCATTCATTTGGTTCATCTCAACCACAACGTGAACATATTCCATTTATGGCAACTAAACCTCAATATAAAAACACACAAACAAATGATCAAACCTTGTGCCTCAACCACTTTAATCACTACCATTTATCTACAGTTTCAATCAGTCTAGCCAGACCCAAAAAATCCCCACGTGGCTTTGTGAGCCTTCCTCTGATTATGTGTATTTACTATGCTGCAGTTATTTAGTGGGGTACTGTAGCTGCTTCCCTCTAGCTCTGTTCTGCCCCCACTGTAAAGGCTCTCTGTGTTTGCTGGTAATATGCTGTGATTGGAGCGGCCGAGGCTTTGATCACACACCTCAGAGCGATCGTTTTTAGTCAGGCTGCGGCAGACCAGTTTGTCACAGAAGTGACTCAGCACACGTGTACCGTACTTTACTACACACAGACAAACAGTTACTTTACACACACACCAACATACATTTATATACACACACAGACAGATATTCATACAAAACACACAAAAACACATAATGTACACATAAGAGACATGCATGTACACATACACACACACTTTCCAAAGTTTTATTAACGATCTTCATCACAGCCTGTGGCCGGCCCTCTACTGTGAAGAAAGTAGACTCGACCTCGGGTCTTCGGGTGGTCGGTGGAATCAATGCCCTAGAGGGGGAGTGGCCATGGCAGGTCAGCTTGCACTTCTCTGGCTACCTGTACTGTGGAGCCTCTGTCCTCTCTTCTGATTGGCTCATCTCAGCAGCACACTGCTTCAGCAGGGACAGGTGTGTATGCAGTCTACAGACTGACTGACCACATTATGATCCTGTTATAACTACTGTACTGAATAGAAGTGGACCAGGTACACACTGATACCAGATTGACCCCATCCCATCATCCACATGTACCTTTTCTCTGGCAATGACAGTAATGAACAAAATTAGCTTTTCACTTCATTGAATAAAGTTTATTTACATGATCCCTGTTCAGCCATAACCTTTGACCTCTAACCACTTTCTCTTGACGCTCCCCAGGCTGTCAGACCCGCGCCAGTGGAGTGCCCATCTGGGTATGCTGTACCAGGGTAATGCCAGGCACGTGGCAGAGATCCAGCGCATCGTTGTGCACGAGTACTACAACAGGCTGACCTTTGACTATGACATCGCCCTGCTGCAGCTGAGGAGCCCATGGCCACCCTCCCTCAGCTTCCTCATCCAGCCCGTGTGTCTGCCGGCCACCTCACAGACCCTCACACATGCACACCGCTGCTGGGTCACAGGATGGGGGTACCGCTCTGAGGAGGGTGAGAGACAGAACCATGGATATACAGAGTTTGGTGAACAAGAATCTCACATACAGAGATCATGTTCCCTTCTATCCTCAGATAAGACCCTTCCCACAGTGTTACAGAAGGCAGAGGTTTCTGTCCTGGATCAGAGTGAGTGTAAGAGGAGGTACGGCCCCGTCTCGCCCCGCATGCTGTGTGCCGGTGTCCCCTCTGGACAGCGGGACGCCTGCAGGGTAAGTGGCCCACAACCACCCTCAGACTTAGTGTGCTCCTATTCCCAAATGCCCTTTACATTAAGTGTACCATTTAGCCCTCTTTCTTAGTATGTCCTTATCGTCTATTGCCCTTATCCCCTTTACCCATAGGCCCTAATCCTTACAGTGCCCTTTTCGCCCTCCCCAGGGGGACTCAGGGGGTCCTCTGTCGTGCTGGGCCCCAGGCTCAGAGGGGCGATGGTTCCTCACAGGAATCGTGAGTTGGGGGGCGGGGTGCGGCAGACCCAACCTACCAGGCGTCTACACCCGTGTCAACAAGTTCACCACCTGGATCCAGAGCCACATTGTCACCTGAGTCAATTTCAACACCCTTTATTTCATAGTCCTATTTCAACTGGTATTTACTATGAAATTACAATGTGTACTTTCTGGTGTCTACTTCAATGAATCCCATATAAAATGTAATTACTATCTATATCATCTTCGAAAACACCAGGTAATGAGTGGACAGTATGTAAAGCTGTTACAGAAATGAAGATCAGGAGAGATTGACACAAGTTAGACGCAGCACTGGTCCCCCTCAGCCAATCAACCCTAACTGCAAACATACAGTGTAAAAAAAATAGATATGTGTTTGGTTGACCCAAATGTTGCATTATAGATCTAGCTGAAAGCCACACCCCTAATAAGCCACGCCTCCTGAAAATAGCATAAAAAATACCCAGCTGCTAAATCAACCCATCATGAGAGTATAAAATACCCAGTTGGTTAAATTAACCCATGTTTGAGTAATCCCAACAACCCAACTTGTTGGGTTATTCACGCAACCCAGCTGTCTGGGTCAAAGTAACCCAGCATGTGTTCTGTCCAATATTTACCCAGCACTTGGTTACCAAATTGGGTTGTTTTTAACCTAGACATTTTTAGAGAGTAGACCTAAACCATATGGCCATATAGTCTCCAAATCTCTGTATGTCTAGCTCTATGCTGGCTCTAGCCTAGGCAGCCTGCACTATCGTTTAGGTACTATGTGCATTCCTGGTAATACAGTCCCCTGTGGAACTGCTTGTACATAAAGCATCCTCCATTCAGGCTGTGAAGGCATCATTTTCCTCCTTAACTACCTTTTTAACTGCCTGTTCAGGGGCAGAACGACAGATTTGTATCTTGTCAGCTCGGGGGTTTGAACTTGCAACCTTCCGGTTACTAGTCCAACGATCTAACCACTAGGCTACCCTGCCACCCCTTTAATGAAGAGAAGGCAGAGAAAACGGGGGAAATATGCATACTTCCGTCATGAAACAATTTTCCACCATTTTTGCATTTTCTGACAATTTAGGATGTTGCACATCCATGGCTGAAACTGCTGCCTGGGTTACACTGGCTCAGCTATATACTGTACTCTATGTAACAGTAATTTATATGTTGTTGAGTCATCACTTTCAACAATAAATATTCCATGACAAAAACTGCTTCTCGGAGACTAAATTTCCCCCTTAATGTCGTGTACGCTATTTGTCATTTATAAGGCTACAACTTTGTAACTCATAAATCCTTATAGAGGTTCTAAGAGACAGTTCAAAATGTACTGGGGTGGGGGGGCTGGTCCAAAATAGGGGAGGGTTGTCTAGCTTACTTTTTGGTTTTGAGGAGGGATGTGTGATTTATTTTTATTCCTTCCTGTTTATAAACAAAAACTCAAACAGGAAGTACCAGTGATGCACGGAAGTGGTCGAACAAAGCAGACGCGAGGCTACAAGGCTGTTTTGCTAGTACAGACTGGGATATGTTCCGGGATTCATTCGATAACATTGAGGAGTTTACCACAACAGTCACAGGCTTCATCAATAAGTGCATAGATGATGTCGTCCTCACAGTGACTATAAGAACATATCCAATGACATGGACGCACACAAGAAGTTCCGCTACAAACATGCAAAAGGACATTATAGGAGGAAGGTGGAATCCTATGACACTGGCTACGACGCTCGTTGTATATGGCAGGGCTTGCAGACGATACCAGATGACAAAGGGAAACCCAGCCATGAGTTGCCCAGCAATAAAGAACTCCCAAACGAGCTAAATGCCTTTTATGCTCTCTTTGAGGAATATAGCACTCTGCCTTGTGTGAAAGCCCCTGTTTTTCCAGATTACTCAGTGGTCTCTTTCTCCGTGGACGATGTGAGCAAAGCGTTTAACCTGTTATGGCTGCAATCCCGATACCAGGATCGATATGACAACTACCAGTGAAAATAGAGGGCGCCAAAATTCAAACCACAGAAATCTCATAGTTACAATTCTTAAAACATACATGTGTCTTATATCATTTTAAATCTATTTTCGTTGTTAATCCCACCAAACTGTCCGATTTCAAATAGGCTTTTCAGCGAAAGCACTACAAGCGATTATGTTAGGTCTCCACCAAACCACAATAAGCACAGACATTTTCCAGCAAAATATAGCATTCAGAAAAAACAGAAATCAAGATAAATCAAGGTTAGTGATTAATTTTATCTTCATCAGATGGCACTCATAGGACTTCATGTTACACAATACATACATGTTTTGTTTGATAAAGTTCATATTTATAACAAAAAAATCTGAGTTTACATTGGCGCGTTAGATTCACCAATTCCAAATACATCAAGTGATTTTGCATAGCCACATCATTCAACAGAAATACTCATCATAAATGTAGATGATAATATAGTTATACACATGGAATTATAGATACACCTCTCCTTAATGCAACCGCTGTGTCAGATTTCAAAAAAACCTTGCGGAAAAAGAAATGCATGCAATAATCTGAGACAGAGCTCAATTTAAAAACACCACAGCCGCAAAGATGGCGTCAACATAATCAAGATATTACATGATAAATATTCCCTTACCTTTGATGATCTACATCAGAAAGCACTCCAGGAATCCCAGGTCCACAACAAATGTTTGTTTTGTTCGAAAATGTCCGTTATTTATGTCCAAATACCTTCTTTTGTTAGAGCGTTTGGTATACATATCCAAACGCTAATTCTGGTCAGCGTTATATCGGACAAAAACTTCAAAAAGTGATATTATCGGTTGAAGAAACATTTCAAACTAAGTACAGAATCAATCACTAGGATGTTTTTAACATACAGCTTCAATAAAGTTCCAACCGGAGTATTCCTTCTAGTCTTCGTGAGCCATGGAAAGCAAGTGGGTACCATGAGGAAAAAGCACAATCACAAAATGGCTGCTTGATGGACAGCTGATATATTCTGCTCTCATTCACTCCCACAACAACATAGAAGCCTCATTATAATTTCTATTGATGGTTGACATCTAGTGGAACCCCTAGGCAGTGCAACATCATTCATATCTCAAGGGGATTTCATTATCTCACTTCCTGTTTTGATTTCTCCTCAGGATTTTGCTTTTCATATGAGTTCTGTTATACTCACAGACATCATTCAAACAGTTTTAGAAACTTTGAGTGTTTTCTATCCAACACTAATAATAATATACATATATTAGCAACTGAGACTGAGGAGTAGGCCATTTACATTGGGCACCTTATTCATCCAAGCTACTCAATACTGCCCCCCAGCCACAAAAAGTTAAACAGGTTAACAGGCCAGAAACAATACCAGGGCACGCTCTCAAAGCATGTACAGACCAGCTGGCAGGTGTCTTCAGACATTTACAATCTCTCCTTGTCGCTGTCTGTAATCCCAAAATGTTTCAAGATGATCAGCATTGACCTCCAAGGTAAACTGCCTAAATAACTATCGCCCTGTAGCACTCACAACTGTAATTATGAAGTGCTTTGAAAGACCGGTCATGACACACCATCATCCAGACATCCTAGACCCACTCCAATTCACATATCGTCCCGACAGATCCACAGATGACACAATCTCAGTTGCACTTCATACTGCCCTCTCCCACCTGGACAAAAGAGGAAAAAACTATGTGAGAATGGTGTTCATAGACTACAGCTCAGCGTTCAACATCCTGTTCCCCGAAAAGCTCATCACCAAGCTATGGACCCTGGGAATGAACCCCTCCCTCTGCGACTGGATCCTAGACATCCTGAAAGGCTGGCCCCAGGTGGTGAGGGTAGGCAATAACACTTCCGCCACAGTGTACCTCAACAAGGGGAACCCTCAACAAGGGGAACCCTCGGGGGTGTGGGCTTAGTCCCCTCCTGTACTCCCTGTTCACCCACACTGCATGGCCGCAAACAACTCCAACACCATCAAGTTTCCTGTTGACACGACATGGTAGGCCTGATCACTGACGGCGATGAGTCGGCTTACAGGGAAGTCAGAGACTTAGCAGTGTTGTGCCAGGACCTCCCTCAAACTTCAGTAAGACCAAAAGGCTGTAGGACTATAGGAGAAAGAGGGGAGAGCACACCCCCATCCACATCTATATAGTTTTCTGTTCCCAAAACTAGAATCTGTTACGGACAGAGTGGACTAAGTTTTGTAGACTTTACCCTTTTCCAAAGTAAAAGAAATTGCGTTGTTTAGGAGTGCAAAAATCAATTGAGTTATTACACACGTATACTAAAACCAACTAGCAAGACCCTACTGGCATGCTACAAATGTGCCAATAGGATCTTGCTAGCTCGTGCTTGGTTCTGCCCACCTGCTTGCTTGATCTGCCCACTATGACTCATTTGTTTCCATTTGAAACGATGGGCTGTGCTATATCTTGGTTAAGTTAAAAACATCTAGCCGCTACAGAGGTTGGTGCGGACAGCCCAGTACATCATTGGGGCCGAACTCCAGTTCTTTGTTTCTGGCCATTTTAAGCCTGTAATCGAACCCACAAATGCTGATGCTCCAGATACTCAACTTGTCAAAAGAAGGCCAGTTTTGTTGCTTCTTTAATCAGTACCACAGTTTTCAGCTGTGCTAACATAAAATGATAAACTTGGATTAGCTAACACAAAGTGCCATTGGAACATAGGAGTGATGGTTGCTGATAATGGGCTTCTGTACACCTATGTAGATATTCCATTTGTCATTTAATTTATGTGTGGCATAAACACAACCAGTCACAATGTGTTAATCTGATCAGGCTACTTCAAAAGTCTCCTGTAGGCTACCTGCAAATGTTCATCTACAACACTCTTATATTTTTTCCAGGGTCCAAACTGCCCACCTGCCATGCGATGAATGGAAAGAGACATCTATTACAAAACAATAAAAAGTTTAATGACATTTGGAGATTGTCAAGCCAAACCTTCTATATGAGTAGGGAGGGATGTTATTTCTGTTTGTCAAGATCGACATGCTCTATTTGATTGTGGTGTGGAAAATGCAAACCATGATTAAATGCTCCAAGTCGGTAATATGTATGCAGCGTTGCTTATTGGTTGTGTGGTGCATTGACAAATATATTACAAATATGGCATCAAAATGTTAATCTGATTTCCTCCTAGCTGATTACTGTCTGCAACCCGCTCTGATTGTGAAGTAATGAAACAGACAGGGAGAAGAGAGCTCCTCAACCTTCTGGGCTGTAGCCCAGCATGGCATCGACTGTCCCACAAAACCATGTTGAAGTGTTCAAGTGACATCCACATGAACACCAAGTTGCTAAAGCCATTACTTGTGGTGCTAATCATGTTTTGGTAAAAGGCTATGACTGGGGAGGATGTGCACATTTTTATTCACAGTACAAGGGGAGGGTCATGTGATAATAGTTGTAACGTTTTTATGACACTGCGAGTTGGACCTGGCTCCTAAACCCCCAGTAAATTTCGATCTGTCTTGTTACACTGTCTGGCCAATAATTACAGGTTATTGTGGTTCCACAGAGCCCTATGTAACACCCACGGACATGGCAGCCAAGTTTCCATTTTTGTAATACCTTACACACAGTGGCATCAAACATTCTTTTGTCCAGCCAGGCACGCGGGGGAGCAAGTTTGCCCCCAATTTCTGTCGCACGGATGGTTGTGTGGATTGTACTCTTTCATAGTGGTCCCATTGTGCCGCACTGCATGCTGGGGCTCCGTGTGACACCTGCTCGCACAGGTATATGGGGGAGTGAGTGAGTGAGTGAATGCTCCCGCCGCATCCGACCCGCTCAGGTCCGGTTTCTGCGCTTTTTCAAAGGAACTTTAGGGTCGCAAAGAGGATCTCCTCCCTCTGTAATTTCTATGCCTGGGGTATCATTGCATATCGCCGCCACGGAGCTAAACGGGACAGTGCCATGAGGACTTTCCCTAAAAGCAGAACTTGTGAGGTTTACAGTGTCTCGGGATATGGACATTGTTCTGCTGTTGGTTCACCTGCACAGGTAAGAGAGATGGCTTCAGCACTCACTGCACTTTTCACCCTGTCCGCAAAGACAGGGGAGACAAAGGGATGCTTTCAGGCTGCACAATCAAAGCAACAGTCTTCTCAGGTATAGGTTTTTATCAATTTACTTTTCATTATATTAGGTCTTACTTTTAGCTGTTATAAATTGTTTCAATTGGATGTGCTGTTATAATTGGATGTGCTGGCTCACCGGTAATGGTTTTGAGTCGGCCGCCAACTTTCCCCACTTAGTTCTGGTTCATCTTAATTGTAAAATCAGTCTCTAGGGAAATCTGGTTCTCACTCTCATGAATGTCCGTCAGAGGACGCGCTTGATTCAGTGCTGACACTGCTGCGCAAGGCCGTGGGAAAGCAGACCCCTGGAGCCACGCTTTGTGTGCTCCCTTGGGGGATCCTGCCAAGACGCCAAATGTTTTACTTCAATTCCTTCAGAAACAAAGGACAGTTTGCTGCTGTTGTCGCTCTCGGGTAACTTGATTTAGGTATGTGTTTAGTGTTTACCCTACTGCGCTAAGTAAACAGTAGGCTACATGGTGGACTGGAAAGGTGGGTACTGGGTAGGCCTACATGTAAGATAAATTAAGTTTTTAATTATTATTTTTATTGACTATGTGGCCTGTTAAACCTTTGTAATGCTGACCCATCACTTGAATATGCTCTAACCTAATGTAGCAGGCATAAAATAAAAGGCTGAAACTAGATCCCCTAAATACTGATCTTGATGAGAATAAATAAAAAACGGGGGTGGAGGTTCACTTCTGCACTGTTCAACCAATCCTGTAAATGTAGAGGAGTTAAGATGGAGTGTGGCCAGAGAGGAAAAGGTAAAGAGAGAGACCCAACTGTCTCCCAACAACCAAGCAAGGAGTTTTTCTATGGAGGTCTGTAGGCTACCACAGTATGAGTTATAATACCCATAAAACCTAGCGGTCAAACAAGGAAATTATTCCAATAATTTTTCCACCATTAATTTTTCCCATTGGGGATTTAATAAACTTCAAATAATGGCTGTGTTTCGTGTAGGCTTACCCTGGCGTGACATTTTGATAACTGTTTAAATCTCTCTAGGACAAGGTATTTACCCCTCAAAAATGAAGTGCTTTCTAGCTGCTAATGTCGCTATCATAAAGAACTACATATGCCATGATGATCTGGATGAGACTGCCGAATCAAGGCAAAGGGAAGAATCTCTGGATTAACTATCTAATGTTAGCTAAATTTAGTAATGAATAAATTAGCTACATTTCTTTAAATTGACAATTCTGTAAATTGTCTTGTGCAAGTTTTAAATTGACACAATAGCTGTAAGAAAAGGTCTCAGCTAGAGATGGCGTGTAGGAGCTAGCAGGGAGTTGTAGTCTTGCATGATGTCTACTTTTATGCTAATTCGCATTTTCGAATCTGAAAGTAGATAGAGACGAATATATTGATAAAAGTCACCTTGTCCGAGAGAGATTTACACAGTTATCAAAACATCACCAGGGTCAGCCTACACGAAACACAGCCAAATTCAAAAAATGAAGGGTGGAAAAACGATTGGAACACTTTCCCTGTTTGACCGCTTGGTTTTATGGGTATTATGACACATCCACTGTGGGGCTCTATGAGAGAGTGTCGAATTTGGTCAACAAAAACATTTATGGCTTTTTGCTACAGAGGTTTATTTGATTTAATATACGTTTCGTAATTCTTAGGTTGTTATGAGTGTACTGATATGACATCCCCACAACTTTGAGTAAAAATACTTCATATCGAAGTTGTCTCCAGATGGCTATGCATGTTCATGGCATGAGGCTAGTAGCATAGCATCTCTCGCCATTGAATACAGGCAGTTGACGTCAACAAACCTCATCGAATAGTGCAAAAGTAATGAGATGTATTCACCAATCCAAAGAAAAGATAGGTGGGAGTTAGACAGTCCGCCGTGCCGCTTTGTGGACAACGACTACCATTGTTAGAGCGGATAGAAAAGTATCTTGTCAGTATATCCATGATCTTTGGTGTCACCTTGTTATTAATGTCCAAAAGAGGAACTTGTGTTATGGGTTCTATTTCCATTTTCCCTGGAAAACCGGCACATCCGGTGGTTGGGGACTGGCAGAAAGTAAATATGCTGAGACAGAGAGGGAGTGCGAGAGAGACCATACAGACATATTTTTTATTTTCTAGGCAAGTCAGTTAAGAACACATTCTTTATTTATAATGATGGCCTAGGAACAGTGGGTTAACTGCCTTGTTCAGGGGCAGAACGATAGATTTTTACCTTGTCGGCTCAAGGATTCAATCTAGCAACCTTTTGATTACTGACCTAACGCTCTAACCACTAGGCTACCTGCTACCTGACAAAGCCTACTCGCACACAAAGAGAGAGGCCTACTTACACACAAAGAGAGAGGCCTACTTACACACAAAGAGAGAAGCCTACTCACACACAAAGAGAGAGGCCTACTCACACACAAAGAGAGAAGCCTACTCACACACAAAGAGAGAAGCCTACTCACACACAAAGAGAGTGGCCAACTCACACACAAAGAGAGATGCCAACTCACACACAAAGAGAGAGGTCTACTCACACACAAAGAGAGAGGCCAACTCACACACAAAGAGAGAGGCCAACTCACACACAAAGAGAGAAACCTACTCACACACAAAGAGAGAAGCCTACTCACACACAAAGAGAGAGGCCAACTCACACACAAAGAGAGAGGCCAACACACACAAAGAGAGAGGTCTACTCACACACAAAGAGAGAGGCCAACTCACACACAAAGAGAGAGGCCAACTCACACACAAAGAGAGAAGCCTACTCACACACAAAGAGAGAAGCCTACTCACACACAAAGAGAGAGGCCTACTCACACACAAAGAGAGAGGCCAACTCACACACAAAGAGAGAAGCCTACTCACACACAAAGAGAGAGGTCTACTCACACACAAAGAGAGAGGCCAACTCACACACAAAGAGAGAGGCCTACTCACACACAAAGAGAGAGGCCTACTCACACACAGAGATATGCCTACTCACACACAAAGAGAGAGGCCTACTCACACACAAAGAGAGAGGCCTATTCACACACAGAGAGATGCCTACTCACACACAAAGAGAGAGCCTACTCACACAAAGAGAGAAGCCTACTCACACACAAAGAGAGAGGCCAACTCACACACAAAGAGAGAAGCCTACTCACACACAAACAGAGAAGCCTACTCACACACAAAGAGAGAAGCCTACTCACACACAAAGAGAGAGGTCTACTCACACACAAAGAGAGAGGTCTACTCACACACAAAGAGAGAGGCCTACTCACACACAAAGAGAGAAGCCTACTCACACACAAAGAGAGAGGCCTACTCACACACAGAGAGAGGCCAACTCACACACAAAGAGAGAGGCCAACTCACACACAAAGAGAGAAGCCTACTCACACATAAAGAGAGAGGCCAACTCACACACAAAGAGAGAAGCCTACTCACAAACAAAGAGAGAAGCCTACTCACACTCAAAGAGAGAGGCCAACTCACACACAAAGAGAGAAGCCTACTCACACACAAACAGAGAAGCTTACTCACACACAAAGAGAGAAGCCTACTCACACACAAAGAGAGAAGCCTACTCACACACAAAGAGAGAAGCCTACTCACACACAAAGAGAGAAGCCTACTCACACACAAAGAGAGAAGCCTACTCACACACAAAGAGAGAAGCCTACTCACACACAAAGAGAGAACACACAAAGCCTACTCACACACAAAGAGAGAAGCCTACTCACACACAAAGAGAGAAGCCTACTCACACACAAAGAGAGAAGCCTACTCACACACAAAGAGAGAGGTCTACTCACACAAAGAGAGAGGTCTACTCACACAAAGAGAGAAGCCTACTCACACACAAAGAGAGAGGTCTACTCACACAAAGAGAGAAGCCTACTCACACACAAAGAGAGAGGTCTACTCACACACAAAGAGAGAAGCCTGCTCACACACAAAGAGAGAAGCCTACTCACACACAAAGAGAGAGGTCTACTCACACACAAAGAGAGAAGCCTACTCACACACAAAGAGAGAGGTCTACTCACACAAAGAGAGAGGTCTACTCACACAAAGAGAGAGGTCTACTCACACAAAGAGAGAGGTCTACTCACACAAAGAGAGAGGTCTACTCACACAAAGAGAGAATCCTACTCACACACAAAGAGAGAGGTCTACTCACACAAAGAGAGAAGCCTACTCACACACAAAGAGAGAAGCCTACTCACACACAAAGAGAGAGGTCTACTCACACACAAAGAGAGAATCCTACTCACACACAAAGAGAGAGGTCTACTCACACACAAAGAGAGAGGTCTACACACACAAAGAGAGATGCCTACTTACACACAAAGAGGTCTACTCACACACAAAGAGAGACGGGGGGTGTTGTGATGTGAATAAGTGAAGCAGGTTTGTATCTGATATAGGGGGTCATTACAGAGCCCACCCAGTCACTTAGCCCCCCCACGGAGTCCAAGACTCAGAGCGACTGGAAGGACCAGGGGGACAAGGGAAGCAGAGGACCTGTCTGTGTGGGAAGGAGGAGGTGGGCTCTGGGGGTCCTACCCCTCTTGCCATTCACTGCCGCCATTGCACTGAGTCTCCATTTCTTTACATGTAAGTAAGCAGTATCGTGTGTGTGTGTGTGTGTGTGTGTGTGTGTGTGTGTGTGTGTGTGTGTGTGTGTGTGTGTGTGTGTGTGTGTGTGTGTGTGTGTGTGTGTGTGCAGACTCTGGGTTTCGACACAAACCCACCCTTTTGTATATATTGTCTTAGAAATTATGCTTAAATTATTTAAAGACATGCTCTGGATCTTTGGTGACTAGTATTTTTTAAACCTCCCGCTTTGGGCTGGGTGTGCATAATCTGTAGTTCATATGTGCATAATCTGTGAACAGAATTACTGTCTTACCTCAATTAGCCGTGAAATCCTTAGTTTGAAAGCAACTGTTTATTTGGAAGCTGTGCTGCGCCATTTCCCCCAGCTTTCCCCCAGGTGGGCCAGCCACCTAGCAATTCAAGTTCAATCAGTGAGCTTCGAACCCCTCGCCATATAAGTGACAGCTAGCAAGAGACACATGATGCACCCACAGCAGAGCGAGAGTGAGAGCAGTGATGTGGTGCCTACATATGCACATATGTTACACAGTATGCAATTTTCAGGGGACCATTTGTGGCTCGTGAGCTCTACTTTCAAAGCATAACAATGTGTTTGCCTTCAAGCTCCACCCCCTTCAGTGTTCTACCTTGGTGGCAGCGTGGAGTTTCCCAACATTAGCTTCTCATTGGACCTGACTGACCCCGCCTCTCCACAGTTCCGCCTTCAGGCTCAGGCTCTAAACCTTTATGTAAGTGTTATGGTCTATCTGCCCTGTCCTGTCTTTTCCTGTCCTGTCCTGATGCTCTGAGATAATACTTCTCTCTTTTTCTCCTCTCTCTCATAAATACGCTGATGGTACAAAACATTAGGAATGCGTTTATAATAGTGAGTTGCACACCGTTTTGCCCACAGAACTGTTTCAATCCATTGGGGCATGGACTACAAGGTATCGAAAGTGTTCCACTTTGCTGCTAGCCCATGTTGACTCCAATGCTTCCCACAGTTGTGTCAAGTTGGCCGAATATTCTTTGGGTGGTGGACCATTCTTGATACACACAGGAAACTGTTGAGCATTGCAGTTCTTGACACACTCAAACTGGTGCACCTGGCACCTACTACCACACCCTGTTCAATGGCACTTAAATATTTTGTCTTGTCCATTCACCCTCTGAATGGCACACATACACAATCCATGTCTCAAATGTCTCAAGGCTTAAAAATCCTTATTTAACCTGTCTCCTACCCTTCATCTACACTGATTGAAATGGATTTAACAAGTGACATAAATAAGGGACCATAGCGTTCACCTGGAAAGTGTAGGTGTTCCTAATGTTTTGTACACTCAGATTAGAACATATCAAGTCTAGAACCCTGGTGTTTCTAGAACCTCCCTCCCTGTGTCATTTTAGAGCATAGTCCTGAATGATATGCATATATTTGGCACTTTAAAGAATGCTGTGGTACTAATTCTACTCCTGAAGGCTGCTGGTCTCTCTCTCCCCTCGTCCTTTTTCCCTTCTCTCCCGTCTCTCTCTCCCCTTGTACATGTGTGAAACAGGACAAATATAAGCACCCAGTTTCTCTCCCCCATATCCCTTCCTCCCTTTCTCCCCCTCCTTCTCTGTCTCAGTGTTAAATGTAAAGCGGGTGTGTAACAGGAGCCCAGGTCTGTGTGTGTGTGTGAGTCCTGGGGCGCTGAGGTCTGAGGCCCCTAGAGACCAGGCCCTTTTCAGCAGCGAGGACAAGCCCAGCGTTTGTGAGAACAGCAGGGCCCAAGTAGCTGGAGTGAGAGGAAGAGCAGATCCTCAATAAAAACATTGTCTATCGGGCTTTCACACAATCAGCTACTCTGTGTCTCACTACCGCCACACCACACAGAAAGAGAGAAAGAGAGAACTGAGCTGCACTTCCTAACCTCCTGCCAAATGTATGACCACATTAGAGATACATATTTCCCACAGATCACACAGACCCGCAAAGAATTTGAAATCAAATCGAACATTGATAAATTCCCATATCTGTTAGGGGAAATACCAAGATTTGTGGCCGTTATCTGTTCATTTATTTTCCCTTTCTTACTGCAACTACTTGCACATTGTTACAACACTGCACATAGCCAATTATATAACATTTGAAATGTCAATACTCTTTTCATGTTTACTAATATTTCCCTTGTTTATTGTCTATTCCATTTGCTTTGGCAGAGAGAGAGAGAGAGAGAGAGAGACCAAAACAAAGACAAATAAAAATTGTGCAGTTAAAATGGGCAAAAAACACACACATTTCATTTCACAAGGCCGTGGGGTGAGACAGGGATACAGCTTAAGCCAAACCCTCTTCAACATATATATCAACAAATTTGCGAGGGCACAAGAACAGTCTGCAGCACCCGGCCTCACCCTACTACAATCTGAAGTCAAATGTCTACTGTTTGCTGATGATCTGGTGCTTCTGTCCCCAACCAAGGAGGGCCTTCAGCAGCACCTAGATATTCTGCACAGATTCTGTCAGACCTGGGCCCTGACAGTACATCTCAGTAAGACAAAAATAATGGTGTTCCTAAAAAGGTTCAGCTGCCATGAGCACAAATACAAATTCCATCTAGACACTGTTGCCCTAGAACACACAAAAAACTATACATACCTCGGCCTAAACATCAATGCCAAAGGTAACTTCCACAAAGCTGTGATCGATCTGAGAGACAAGGCAAGAAGGGCCTTCTACTCCATCAAAAGGAACATAAAATTCAACATACCAATTTAGGATCAGTTATAGAACACATTGCCCTTTACGGTTGTGAGGTCTGAGGTCCGCTCACCAATCAAGAATTCACAAAATGGGACAAACACCAAATTGAGACTGCATGCAGAATTCTGCCAAAATATCCTCCAAATAACGCATGCAGAGCAGAATTAGGCTGAAACCCACTAATTTTCAAACTCCAGAAAAGAGACATTCAATTCTACAACCACCTAAAAGGAAGCGATTCCCAAACCTTCCATAAGAAAGCCATCACCTACAGAGAGATGAACCTGGAAAAGATTCCCCTAAGCAAGCTGGTCCTGGGGCTCTGTTCACAAACGCAAACAGACCCCACAGAGCCTCAGGACAACAACACAATTAGACCCAACCAAATCATGACAAAACAAAAAGATAATTACTTGACACATTGGAAAGAATTGACAAAAAAACTGCGCAAACTAGAATGCTATTTGGCCCTATAAACAGGGAGTACACAGTGGCAGAGTACCTGACCACTGTGACTGACCCAAACTTAAGGAAAGCTTTGACTATGTACAGACTCAGTGAGCATAGCCTTGCTATTGAGAAAGGCCGCCATAGGCAGACATGGCTCTCAAGAGAAGACAGACTATGTGCATACTGCCCACAAAATGAGGTGGAAACGGAGCTGCACTTCCTAACATCCTGCCAAATGTATGACCATATTAGAGACTCATATTTTCCTCAGTTCGCACAGACCCACAAGAACATCAAAAACAAACCCAATTTTGATAAACTCCCATATCTACTGGGTGAAATTCCACAGTGTGACATCACAGCAGCAAGATTTGTGACCTGTTGCCACAAGAAAAACGGCAACCAGTGAAGAACAAACACCATTGTAAATACAACCCATATTGATGCTTATTTATTTTCCCTTTTGTACTATAACTATTTGCACATTGTTACAAAACCTTATGCAGTATAGTCATTAAAATGTAAGCATATGTTTCCCATGCCAATAAAGCCCCTTAAATTGAAATTGAATTGAGAGAGCCAGTAGCCCCACACAGCCAGACTGAGAGATTGGGAGGGGAAGGGGTTGGGAGGAGGGAGGGGAGGGGTGATAAGTAAGAGATGAAGAGAGAGGAAGACGAAAGGAGGATTCGAGGGAAGAGGTGAGGAGTGAGAGAGAGAGAGAGAGAGAGAGAGAGATCAGGTTGGGATAGGGTGAGGAAAGAGATGGATTTAGGTGCAGCGGTAGAGACAAAGAGAGAGGGAAACTGAGGAGACTGATGGAAAGGAAGGGATCAGGACTCACAGAGAGTGTAAGGAGAGAGTGAAAAGCATTGAAAGACAAGAGAAGAGATGGATACACTCTTTAGACAGAGAAAGGTTAATATACATGGTAGAGTTAATTGATAGGGTTGAAAGTCCTAATAGGTCTGCAGTAATTGCTGTAATTTGGCTATACTGGTCTCTGTTACCATATTAGGTCTCTGTTGATTAAACCGGGGGCCACAGACCCATACCACCAAGGATATACATTACCTCTACATGGCTGACTGGGATGTCTGGAGACAATGGAGCTCTATGCTGCACAAAACCAGTCACACACACAGATGGGCACAGACAGACACACACAGACACACATGCACACCTCCACATGCACACAGACATTCACATGCCCCCCCCCCCCACACACACACACACAAAAAGAGAAGGGCTTTTGTTCTCAGGTTGCAGGTTCCGCCAGGTGCGCTGGTGTCACATATACACAGACATACTCAAAAACACTCACATATGCACACACACACAGTTGTGACCTCAGTCTTGGTGCTGTGATGTCACTCTGTGACATCACATTCAGTGTAACATTTCCTCAGTTAAAGGTTTATCCCATTGTATGTTTTTCCAATGTGTGTTTTTTCTCAACATTGGGATGGCATTATAACAATGTTGTGATCAGTTCTCAGAGCTGTATGAGTCCTCTCCCTGGAGCGCCTACTACCTACGCTCAGGAATTACTGCCTTCAGGTGAGCCCTGGATGTGAGCCTACACCAGGAAACCAGATAATCACCGTTAGTAATGTAGTCCGTTTGTAACGGTGTTTGCTTCCGTGTGTGTGTGCGTGTGTGTGTGTTGACAGTGAAGGAGCAGATGGACTGAACGTGTTCTACTGGAGTAAGTTCTCGGGCCCTGGGGGCGTTGCCATGGAGATCCAGCGGTGGAGTACAAAGCTTGTACAGCGCCGTCTCCCTGGCACCAATAAGCTGCTGTACAGCCAGAACGAGGAGCGCTATTACATGGAGAGAGACAACGAATCACTCAACCTGCTGGGTACTGTAACTTCTCTCTCTCTCGCTCGCTCTCTCTCTGTCTCTCTCTCTCTCTGTATCCCTCTCTCTCTCTCTTTCTGTATCTCTCTCTCTCTCTCTCTCTCTCTGTCTCTGTCTCTGTCTCTGTCTCTCTCTCTCTTTCTCTCTCTTTATCTCTCTCTCTCTTTCTCTCTTTCTCTCTCTCTCTCTCTCTCTGCCTCGCTGCCTCTCTCTCTCTTGCTCACGCTCTGTCTCTCTGTGACTACAGCTCCCAGAATCCTTTCTTTAGTGTGTATTCTTGCTTCTCATGCTATTTAAAACTCAAATTTGTACCTACCATATTGTATGTATTTGTGTACAGGTTTAGACTATGACTATGATTCAGATGACAAGGCAGATAAAATCAAGAACCCCAACTCCCTGCAGAACTCTCTACAGAGCGGCAAGTGGCAGCTGGGATTCCAAGGTGAGAAATCATTGTCTTTCTTAGAATATAAACATACAGATATGGTCACTCCAAAGACTCTTCAACCAAAGACACTTTCTGGTATGACCTATAAAGTATGAACCCACAACCTTGGTGACAGCAACCCCACACTTCCACCAATCTTTCCCTCTCCCTAGCAATGTCCTTTGACCTCTATGCGAAGTACGGTAACAACCGTACCCTGAGCTTGGTGAGTCCCAAGAAGCCATACTACCAGTGGCGCCTTCGTGTCCCGTCAGGTCATGTGGTGCGTCTGGTCGTCCTCACCCTGCATGGAGCCACACCCGGAAGCTGCTCCTCCCACAAACTGTCTGCCTATGACTTCCTGTTGCCACTACAGAACAAGATCATCGCCAGGTAGGACATATACATGAACTATAACAGCATCCATTCTTCTAGGATGCCTTTCCATTAGATGTTGGAACATTGCTGCTGGGACTTGCTTCCGTTCAGCCACAAAAGCATTAGTGAGGTCGGGCACTGATGTTGGGTGACTCAGCCTGGCTCGCAGTCAGTGTTCCAATTCATCCCCAAGGTGTTCGATGGGATTGAGGTCAGGGCTCTGTGCAGGCCTGAGAAAATTAAAAACAGCCCCAGAACATTATTCCTTCTCCACCAAACTTTTCAGTTGGCACGATGCATTCGGGCAGGTAGCGTTCTCCTGGCATCCGCCAAACCGAGATTCGTTGGTCAGACTGCCAGATGATGAAGTATGATTCAACACTACAGAGAACGCAATTCCACTGCTCCAGAGTAATATGGCGGCAAGCTTTACATCACTCCAGCCGACGCTTGGCATTGCGCATGGTGATCTTAGGCTTGTGTGTGGCAGCTCTGCCGCGGAAACCCATTTCATGAAGCTCCTGACGAATAGTTATTGTGCTGACGTTGCTTCCAGAGGCAATTTGGAACTTGGTAGTGACTGTTGCAATGAGGACAGACAATTTTTACGCACTTAAGCACTCGGCGGTCCTGTTCTGTGAGCTTGTGTGGCCTACCACTTCGCGGCTGTGCCATTGTTGCTCTTAGACGTTTCCACTTCACAATAACAGCACTTATAGTCGTCTGAGGCAGCTCTAGCAGGGCAGAAATTTGATGAACTGACTTGTTGGAAAGGTGGCATCCTTTAAGGGTGCCATGTTGAAAGTCAGCGAGCTCTTCAATAAGGCCATTCTACTGCCAATGCTTGTCTATTGAGATTGCATGGCTGTGTGTTCGATTTTAAAAACCTGTCAGCAACAGGTGTGGTGAAATAGCCACATCCACTAAATTGAAGGGGTGTCCTTCACACTCTTGTGTATTTAGTGTATGTGCACAATATTATTGTGTGTGTGTGCATGCGTGCGTGGATGTGTGTGCGTGCGTGGGTGCGTGTGCATGTGTACGTGGGTGTGTGCGTGGGTGCGTGGATGGGTGCGTGGGTGGGTGCATGCGTGCGTGGTGGGTGCGTGATGGGTGCGTGGGTGGGTGCGTGGATGGGTGCGTGGGTGGGTGCGTGCGTGGATGGGTGCGTGCGTGCGTGGGTGCGTGGATGGGTGCGTGGGTGCGTGGATGGGTGCGTGTGTGGGTGGGTGGGTGCGTGCGTGCGTGGGTGCGTGGATGGGTGGGTGCGTGCATGCGTGGGTGCGTGCGTGGTGGGTGCGTGCGTGGGTGGGTGCGTGCGTGGGTGCGTGCGTGGGTGCGTGCGTGGTGGGTGCGTGGGTGGGTGCGTGGGTGGGTGCGTGTGTGGGTGGGTGGGTGCGTGCGTGGGTGCGTGGGTGGGTGCGTGCGTGGATGGGTGCGTGTGTGGGTGCGTGGATGGGTGCGTGTGTGGGTGGGTGCGTGCGTGGGTGGGTGGGTGCGTGCGTGGATGGGTGCGTGTGTGGGTGGGTGGGTGGGTGCGTGGGTGGGTGGGTGGATGGGTGCGTGGGTGGGTGGGTGCGTGTGTGGGTGGGTGGGTGCGTGCGTGGGGGTGCGTGGATGGGTGCATGCGTGGATGGGTGCGTGTGTGGGTGCGTGGATGGGTGCGTGTGTGGGTGGGTGCGTGCGTGGGTGCGTGGGTGCGTGTGTGGGTGGGTGCGTGGGTGCGTGAGTGGGTGCGTGGATGGGTGCGTGGGTGGGTGCGTGCGTGGATGGGTGCGTGTGTGGGTGGGTGGGTGCGTGGGTGGGTGGGTGGGTGGATGGGTGTGTGCGTGGGTGCGTGCGTGCGTGGTGGGTGCGTGGATGGGTGCGTGGGTGGGTGCTTGTGTGGGTGGGTGGGTGCGTGCGTGCGTGGGTGCGTGGATGGGTGCGTGGGTGGGTGCGTGCGTGGATGGGTGCGTGTGTGGGTGCGTGTGGGTGCGTGGGTGTGTGCGTGGGTGGGTGGGTGGGTGCGTGGATGGGTGCGTGGGTGGGTGCATGCGTGCGTGCGTGGGTGCGTGGATGGGTGCGTGCATGCGTGGATGGGTGCGTGGTGGGTGCGTGGATGGGTGCGTGGGTGGGTGCGTGGATGGGTGCGTGGGTGGGTGCGTGCGTGGAAGGGTGCGTGCGTGCGTGGGTGCGTGGATGGGTGCGTGTGTGGGTGGGTGGGTGCGTGCGTGCGTGGGTGCGTGGATGGGTGGGTGCGTGCGTGCGTGCGTGCGTGGGTGCGTGCGTGGGTGTGTGCGTGGGTGTGTGCGTGGGTGCATGACATGGGTGCGTGGGTGGGTGGGTGCGTGGGTGCGTGCGTGCGTACGTGGGTGGGTGCGTGGGTGGGTGCGTGGATGGGTGCGTGCGTGGATGGGTGCGTGCGTGCGTGGGTGCGTGGATGGGTGCGTGTGTGGGTGGGTGCGTGGATGGGTGGGTGCGTGTGTGCGTGCGTGCGTGGGTGGGTGCGTGGTGGGTGCGTGCGTGGGTGGGTGCGTGCGTGGGTGCGTGGATGGGTGCGTGCGTGGGTGCGTGCGTGGTGGGTGCATGGGTGGGTGGGTGGGTGCGTGCGTGGGTGTGTGGATGGGTGCGTGTGTGGGTGCGTGGATGGGTGCGTGTGTGGGTGGGTGCGTGCGTGGGTGCGTGTGGGTGGTGTGTGGGTCGGTGCGTGGGTGCGTGCGTGGATGGGTGCGTGGGTGGGTGCGTGCGTGGATGGGTGCGTGTGTGGGTGGGTGGGTGCGTGGGTGGGTGGGGGGATGGGTGCGCGTGCGTGCGTGGGTGCGTGCGTGCGTGGTGGGTGGGTGCATGTGTGGGTGGGTGGGTGGGTGGGTGCGTGCGTGGATGGGTGCGTGTGTGGGTGGGTGCGTGGGTGCGTGGGTGCGTGTGTGGGTGGGTGCGTGGGTGGGTGCGTGGATGGGTGCGTGGGTGGGTGCGTGCGTGGGTGGGTGGGTGGGTGGGTGCGTGCGTGGGTGCGTGCATGGGTGCGTGGGTGGGTGGGTGCGTGCGTGCGTGGGTGCGTGGATGGGTGCGTGCGTGCGTGCGTGGGTGCGTGGATGGGTGCGTGCGTGCGTGCGTGCGTGCGTGGATGGGTGCGTGGGTGCGTGCGTGGGTGGGTGCGTGCGTGGGTGCGTGGATGGGTGCGTGGATGGGTGCGTGGGTGGGTGCGTGCACGCCTGTATTGTGACATTTCTATCTGTCCATTCCAGGTGGTGTGGTCTCCCAGTGTCTGGCTCATCTCCTGTAATGAAGCTGACGTCGTCTGGTAACGTGATGCTGGTCACCTTCTCCTTCAGCAGACAGAGAGATGGAGCCATCTTCAAGGCCTACTTCCAGGCCATCCCCAAAGCAGGAAAGACACACTATTACCACAGACAGATATTTCACCGGATGTATACATATGAAGCATCCGCTTGGCGTTTCCTCTAGTGAGAGGAAGCCAAGTGCCAGCCGGCAGTGGGAGAAGATGGAACGAGATGGATTTTGACCGTCATTCTGCAAATTTTGATATCGATGAAACATCTCAATACAGTTTTCTGTTCCCTAAACTAGAATCTGTTATGAACAGAGTGGACTAAGTTTCGCAGAAAAAGTTTTCTAAAAATGTAGTTCTTTAGACAGAAGCAAAAGGAGAATTCAGTTATTGCACACGTGCACTTCACAGACTAGACGTTACCTAACGGAAATGTGCAAATATATCCTAGAACGCGCCAATAGGATCTCGCTAGCTCCTGCTTGGCTCTGCCCACTATGACTCATTTGTTCCCGTTTGACATGACAGGCTGTGGTCCATCTTGGTTTAGTTATAAAAAATATTTTCTATTACCACACACTACAACCCTGGGGATGGCACTGCTTGCCGAAACGCTGGTTGTAAATTAAATTATTGGGTGCATATTTAGAGTGTTCGACATTCTTTCGTTCTTTATTACACCTCTGTAACAGACATTCTAGAATAAAGACCATGTCAGTCCAATGCCTTGGCTCTGGGAGCTAACACAAGTCACCAAGATACCGTCTGTATTTTACAATAGGTCGTATGTCTTATGTAATAACTTGTCTATTACAGCTGTCCTATAGACTCCTGTTGATGTGTGGTCTGTGTCACCATCGCCCCCTGTAGGTTGTGGAGGCTCTCTGTCCTCCTGGAATGGCTCTCTGTCCTCTCCGTACTACCCTGCCCACTATCCCCCAAACATCGACTGCAGCTGGACCATACGGGTGAGCTCACACCCCAGGAGACCCACAGTGTGTGTGTGTGTGTGTGTGTGTATGTGTGTGTGTGTGTGTGTGTGTGTGTGTGTGTGTGTGTGTGTGTGTGTGTGTGTGTGTGTGTGTGTGTGTGTGTGTGTGTGTGTGTGTGTGTGTGTGTGTTGACAGTAGATCTCTCCACATTCCTGCATCTGAACCTCTACTTCTCTCTGTTGTGTCTCTTTCAGCCACCGTTGCCTGGATACCTGATCTCCATGACAATTGTGACGTTGAATATCCAGGACTCTTCATCTTCGGACAGCTGTGAGAAAGACTGGCTGGACATTGGAGGTGTCAAGTAAGTGTTGCCATGGTAGCAGTACTGGTGACATACTGCACAGTGAATGTGAATACTGTCTATGTGGTGTGTGCATGTTACATGAACTGTATGTATGTATTTAGTGACTTTAAAAACTCTACCTACATGTACATATCACCTCAATTACCTTGACTAAACGGTGCCCTCGCACATTGACTCTGTACTGGTACCCCCTGTATATAGCCTCGCTATTGTTATTTTACTGCTGCTCTTTAATAATTTGTTACTTTTATTTCTTATTTTTGTAGGTATTTTTCTTAAAACTGCATTGTTGGTTTAGGGCTTGTAAGTAAGCGTTACACTGTCAGGTCTAGGTCCTGTTGTATTCGACGCATGTGACAGATACAATTTGGTGTGTGTGTGTGTGTGTGTGTGTGTGTGTTGTCTCAGGCTGTGTAACCCCATGACTGACAGCGGCAGAAGGAAAACCTACTCCTCTCCCGTCTCTCTACACTTCCACTCTGATGAGTCTGTCACTCACAAGGGCTTCTACCTTCTCTACAGAGCCTTCTCCCCTGAGAGCAGTATGTCTCACACGTCTACCTCACACCTGTCTCACACACCTCTACCACACACCTGTATCACACAACTCTACCTGACACACCTGTTTCACACACCTTTACCAAACAACTCTACCACACACACCTGTATCACACACCTGTACCACACACCTGTATCACACTTCTCTACCACACACACCGGTATCACACACCTCTACCACACACCTGTATCACACACCTCTACCACACACCTGTATCAAACACCTCTACCACACACCTGTATCACACACCTCTATCACACACCTCTATCACACACACCTGTATCAAACACCTCTACCACACACCTGTATCAAGCACCTCTACCACACACCTGTATCACACACCTCTATCACACACCTGTATCAAACACCTCTACCACACACCTGTATCAAACACCTCTACCACAGACACCTGTATCAAACACCTCTACCACAGACACCTGTATCAAGCACCTCTACCACAGACACCTGTATCACACAACTCTACCACAGACACCTGTATCAAACACCTCTACCACAGACACCTGTATCAAACACCTCTACCACACACCTGTATCAAACACCTCTACCACAGACACCTGTATCAAACACCTCTACCACAGACACCTGTATCAAACACCACATCACCTACCACAACTCTACCACAGACACCTGTATCAAACAACTCTACCACAGACACCTGTATCACACAACTCTACCACAGACACCTGTATCACACAACTCTACCACAGACACCTGTATCAAACAACTCTACCTGACACACCTGTTTCACACACCTTTACCAAACAACTCTACCAGACACACCTCTACCTCACACTTCTACCACAAACTAGTAAGACAGCAAGTGTAGTTCATTTGGATGTGAAACTTACTCCTCAGACTGAGGTGTCGCCACCTGCGCCGCCAAATTGTTAACTTTCACTGGCGCCGACTGGTAAGAGGCTTCAAGAGGGCTGTCACGTGTGCTAGCAAGGCAGAGGTGCTAGGTTCAAGACTCGGTGGAATCTGGAGCAAGTGGTACTCGCTGAGCAAGCAGTGTGACGTCCTTTACACTAGCCTATACAGAGCTATACAACCAAAATACTCAACTCTACCATACAAACTGAGACAGACCTGTAGATTCCAGGTTCTCACCCATACAGAGATACTGTAGTCAGTCTCTCTTTCTCTCATCTTTCCCTTTCTCAACCCCCGCTCTCTCTCTCCAGCGTGTCCTCGCCAGTTCCGCTGTGGGGATGGGAGGTGTGTTCCTCTCAGGAAGGTGTGTGACGGAGTCAGAGACTGTTCAGACGGACGGGACGAGGCTAAATGCTGTATGTTACCCTCAACACTCCTCACATACTGTACATGTATTCAGTAAGGATGACGAAGATCACCATAAGTGATCTGCCTGTGCAATAAGTACTGTATTTCTTCAAAACAAGACCAGTATATTGTGTTGTGTGTAGCGACCTGTCGTCCAGGTGAGGTGTATTGTGGGAACGGTCAGTGCCGGCCTCACAGCAGCCAATGTAACAGCCAGAGTAAATGTGGAGATAGCAGCGAGGAGGCCGACTGTGGTGAGTACCATACACATGCCTGGACCACACACTTTATCTTAATTATAAACTACTTATAAACGTCATTGCATTGTTTGTTCATCATAAGGTTGTGTGAGACCATTTGTTACTTGTCTTCATTATGCCAGCTGCATGAAGGACTGGTCTGTGGTAAGGACGGCCCCTCTCCCCATTTCTGGGTCTGGGTGCGTTTCTGTTTGTGTGTGCGTTTCTGTTTGTGTGTGCGTTTCTGTTTGTGTGTGCGTTTCTGTTTGTGTGTGTGTGTGTGTGTGTGTGTGTGTGTGTGTGTGTGTGTGTGTGTGTGTGTGTGTGTGTGTGTGTGTGTGTGTGTGTGTGTGTGTGTGTGTGTGTGTGTGTGTGTGTGTGTGCGTGTGTGTGTGTGCGTGCCCTAGGTCAGGTGTTTACTCTGTAATAATGATGCCCCCGGGGGGATGGCTGCCGTTTTATGTGCTCCTAACCAACTGCGCCGTTTTGTTTGTTTTTTTGCATTGTTTATAACTTATTTTGTACATAATGTTACTGCTACCGTATCGTATGACCAAACATAGTTTCGAGACGACTGTGTGATCACGCTCTCCTTCACCGATGTGAGACCTTTAACCAGGTCAACATTCACAAGGCCGCAGGGCCAGACGGATTACCAGGATGTGTACTCAGAGCATGCATGAACCAACTGTAAAGTGTCTTCACTGACATTTTCAACCTATCCCTGACCGAGTCTGTAATACCTACATGTTTCAAGCAGACCACCGTAGTCCCTGTGCCCAAGGAAGCAAAGGTAACCTGAATAAATGACTACCGCCCTGTGGCACTCACATCGGTTGCCATGAAGTGCTTTGAAAGGCTGGTCATGATTCACATCAACACCATTATACTGGACACCCTAGACCCACTCCAATTCGCACACCGCCCGTACAGATCTACAGATGACACAATCTCAATCGCACTCCACACTGCCCTTTCCCACCTGGACAAAAGGAACACCTATGTGAGAATGCTGTTCATTGACGACAGCTCAGCGTTCAACACCATAGTGCCCACAAAGCTCATCACTAAGCTAAGGACACTGGGACAAAACACTTCCCTCTGCAACTGGATCCTGGAATTCCTGACGTTCCGCCCCCAGGTGGTAAGAGTAGGCAACAACACATCTGCCATGCTGATCCTCAACACGGGGCCCCTCAGGGGTGTGTGCTTATTCCTCTGCTGTACTCCCTGTTCACCCACGCCTGCGTGGCCAAGCACAACTCCAACACCATCATTAAGATTGCTGACTACACAACAGTGTTGTTCTCTCTTTTTCTCTCTTTCTTTCTCTCTCTCGGAGGACCTAAGCCCTAGGACCATGCCCCAGACTACCTGATGAATCCTTGCTGCCCCCAGTCCACCTGGTCGTGCCGCTGCTCCAGTTTCAACTGTTCTGCCTGCAGCTATGGAACCCTGACCTGTTCACCGGACGTCCTACCTGTCCCAGACCTGCTGTTTTCAACTCTCTAGAGACAGCAGGAGCGGTAGAGATACTCTGAATGATGAACATTTGAACATCTTGGCCATGTTCTGTTATAATCTCAACCTCGCACAGCCAGAACAGGACTGGCCACACCTCATAGCCTGGTTCCTCTCTAGGTTTCTTCCTAGGTTCTGGCCTTTCTAGAGAGTTTTTCCTAGCCACCGTGCTTCTACACCTGCATTGCTTGCTGTTTGATGTTTTAGACTGGGTTTCGGTACAGCACTTTGTAACATTGACTGATGTAAGGGCTTTATAAATACATTTGATTTGATTTGGTAGATCTGATCACCAACAATGATGAGACAGCCTATAAGGAGGAGGTCAGAGACCTCTCCCTCAATGTGAGCAAGACAAAGGAGCTTTTCGTGGACTACAGGAAAAGGAGGGCTAAACACTCCCCCATTCACACCAACAGGGCTGTAGTAGAGCAGTTCCTTGGTGTCCACATCATTAACAAACTATCATGGTACAAACACACCAAGACAGTCGTGAATAGGGCACGACAACACCTTTTTCCCCTCAGGAGACTGAAACGATTTGGCATGGGTCCCCTGATCCTCAAAAAGTTCTACAGATGCACCATCAAGAGCATCCTGACAGGTTGCATCACCGCCTGGTATGGCAACTGCTCGGCATCTGACCGTAAGGCGCTACAGAGGGTCCTGCGTACGGCCCAGTACATCACTGGGGCCAAGCTTCCTGCCATCCAGGACCTCTATACCAGGCGGTGTCAGAGGAAGGCCCAAATAATTGTCAGAGACTCCAGTCCCCCAAGTCATAGACTGTTCTCTCTACTACCGCATGGCAAGTGGTACTGGAGCACCAACTCTAGGTCCAAAAGGTTCCATAACAGCTTCTACCCCCAATCCATAAGACTGCTGAACAATTAATCAACTGGCCACTCGGACTATTTACATTGACCCCCCTCCCCCTTTTTTAACCGGTTATATAGCCTACACTGCTGCTACTCATTGATTAACCGTTTATTATCTATGCATAGTCACTTTACCCCTACCTACATGTACAAATGACCTCGACTAACCTGTACCCCTGCACATTGATTAACCGGTACCCCCTGTATATAGCCTACACATTGATTAACCGGTACCCCCTGTATATAGCCTCCACATTGATTAACTGGTACCCCTGTACATTGATTAACCGGTACCCCCTGTATATAGCCTCCACATTGATTAACCGGTACCCCCTGTATATAGCCTCCACATTGATTAACTGGTACCCCTGTACATTGATTAACCGGTACCCCTGTACATTGATTAACCGGTACCCCTGTACATTGATTAACCGGTACCCCTGTACATTGATTAACCGGTACCCCCTGTACATTGATTAACCGGTACCCCTGTACATTGATTAACCGGTACCCCCTGTATATAGCCTCCACATTGATTAACTGGTACCCCTGTACATTGATTAACTGTACCCCTGTACATTGATAACCGTACTCCTGTACCGATTAACTGTACCCCTGTACATTGATTAACCGGTACCCCTGTACATTGATTAACCGGTACCCCTGTACATTGATTAACCTGTACATTGATTAACTGGTACCCCTGTACATTGATTAACTGGTACCCCTGTACATTGATTAACCGGTACCCCTGTACATTGATTAACTGGTACCCCTGTACATTGATTAACCGGTACCCCTGTACATTGATTAACCGGTACCCCTGTACATTGATTAACCGGATTAACCCCTGTACATTGATTAACCGGTACATTGATTAACGTACATTGATTAACACCCTGTACATTGATTAACCGGTACCCTGTATTGATATAGCCTCCACATTGATTAACATTGATTAACCGGTACCCCTGTACATTGATTAACCGGTACCCCTGTACATTGATTAACCGGTAGTACATTGATTAACTACCCCTGTACATTGATTAACCCCCTGTACATTGATTACCCCTGTACATTGATTAACTGGTACCGGTACACCCTGTATATAGCCTCGTTATTGTTATTTTATTGTGTTACTTTTTTATTTATTTTTTTACTTTCGTTTATTTAGCAAATATTTTATTATCTCTATTTCTTGAACTGCATTGTTGGTTAAGGGCTTATAAGTAAGCATTTAACGGTAAGGTTCAGGGCATGTGACAAATAACATTTGATTTGTTGTCCCCCCAGCAGGTCAATGCTACCACATGTGCCACAACAAGGTGTGTGTCTCCAAGTCCTCCGTTTGTGATGGTGTCATAGACTGCAAGGACCGCAGTGATGAGATCAACTGCACTAAAGCATGTGAGTCCATCTGTCAATTGGTCCATCCGTCCTGCATCTTTCTTTGTTTATATTCATCCAATCCTCAATCCCTCTCTCTTTCTCTGTTTTTCCCTCCCTCCCTCTCTTTCTGTGTGTCCAGTCCATAAGGGCTGCTCTCCATCCTCCTATAAGTGTGCCAATGGGAAGTGTGTGAATAAGATCAACCCAGAGTGTGACAGCGTCAAAGACTGTTCTGATGGATCAGACGAGACGCGCTGCGGTGAGACTCATTACCACTTATAACACACGTATGAACCTACACATAGCAGTTATAACACAAGCATGAACCTACATATTCCAGTTATAACACACGTATGAAATTACATACACCAGTTATAACACATGTATGAACCTACATATACTAGTTATAACACATGTATGAACCTACATATACCAGTTATAATACATGTATGAACCTACATAAACCAGTTATAACACATGTATGAACCTACATACACCAGTTATAACACATTTTTACACCAGTTACTTTCCCCCCAGGTTGTGGCACCCGGCCCAGGAAGCGTGCTAAGATAGTGGGCGGGTCTGATGCGGGGACGGGGGCGTGGCCGTGGCAGGTCAGTCTACAGATGGAGCGCTATGGGCATGTGTGTGGAGCGACCCTGGTCACCAGCCGCTGGCTCATCTCTGCTGCACACTGCTTCCAGGACTCTGACACCATCAAGTGAGATGCTTAGTTATTGTAGTCAGCATTGCTGTGTTCATTCGTTTATTCGTGATGATGATCATCGTCAACATCATCATGGTCCTCCTCATCATCATCATCATCATTGTCCTTATCATCATCATTATCATAGTCCTTGTCATCATCATCATAGTCCTTATCATCATCATCATAGTCCTCCTCATCATCATCATCATCATCATTGTCCTTATCATCATCATCATAATAGTCCTTGTCATCATCATCATAGTCCTTATCATCATCATCATGGTCCTCCTCATCATCATCATCATCATTGTCCTTATCATCATCATCATAGTCCTCCTCCTCATCATCATCATCATCATTGTCCTTATCATCATCATTATCATAGTCCTTGTCATCATCATCATAGTCCTCATCATCATCATCATAGTCCTCCTCATAGTCCTTATCATCATCATCATAGTCCTCCTCATCATCATCATCATCATCATTGTCCTTATCATCATCATCATAATAGTCCTCATCATCATCATCATAGTCCTCCTCCTCATCATCATCATCATCATCATCATTGTCCTTATCATCATCATCATGGTCCTTATCATCATCATAATAGTCCTCCTCATAGTCCTTATCATCATTTTATCATCATCATCATCATTGTCCTCATCATCATCATCATAGTCCTTTTATCATCATCATCATAGTCCTTATCATCATCATCATCATAAGTCATCATCATAGTCCTTATCATCATCATCATCATCATCATCATAATAGTCATCATCATAGTCCTTATTATCATAGTCCTTATCATTATCATCATCATCATTTTAGTCTTTATCATCATCATCATTGTCCTCATCATCATCATCATAGTCCTTATCATCATCATCATAGTCCTTATCATCATCATCATCATCATAGTCCTTATCATCATCATAGTCCGTATCATCATCATCATAGTCCTCATCATCATCATCATCATCATTATAATAATCCTCATCATCATATTCATTTTCATGATCATCATCATCATCATCACCATTGTCCTCCTCCATCATCATAGTCCTTATCATCATCATCATAGTCCTTTTCATCATCATCATCATAGTATTTTTCATTATCATCATCATCATCATAGTCCTTATCATCATCATCATTTTAGTCTTTATCATCATCATTGTCCTCCATCATCATCATAGTCCTCATCATCGTCATCATAGTCCTTATCATCATCATCATAGTCCTTATCATCATTATCATAGTCCTTATCATCGTCATAGTCCGTATATCATTATCATCTCATCATCATCACCATTGTCCTCCTCCTCATCGTCATCATAGTCCTTATCATCATCATCACAGTCCGTATCATCATTATCATCATCATCATCATCATCATAATAATCATCATCATCATAGTCATCATCATCATAGTCCTTATCTTCATCATCATAGTCCTTTTCATTATCGTCATCATCATCATAGTCTTTTTCGTTATCATCATCATCATCATCATCATAGTCCTTATCATCATCATCGTCATTTTCCTCCTCCTCATCATCATAGTCCTTATAATCATCATCAAAGTCCTTATCATCATCAGCATCATCATCATAGTCCTTATCATCATCATCATCATTGTCCTCCTCATCATCATCATAGTCCTCCTCCTCCTCCTCCTCCTCATCATAGTCCTCATCATCATCATCATCATCATCATCATCATCATCATTATAATACATTGTATTTCAAATGTTCCAAGGACTCTTGGAAGATTAGTTCAAATGGGGACTAAAAGAGATTCAAATCAAAAATCAAGAACATCATAGTCCTTATCATCGTTATCATCATCATCATCATCATCATCATAATAATAATCCTCATCATCATCATCATTACTGTAATGATGATTAGTGTGCCTGTGTACTTCAATATGTGTCCCTGCATGGCTGTGTGTGTAGGTACTCTGATGCGCGGTCTTGGCGTGCCTACATGGGCGTGCGTGTGATGAACACGGCCAGCAACGCTGCAGCCACCAGACAGATCCGTCGTATCATCCTCCACTCCCAGTACGACCAGTTTACCTCTGACTATGACATCGCCCTGCTGGAGCTCAGCACCCCTGTCTACTTCAATGACTTGGTACAGCCCGTCTGTGTCCCCGCCTCTTCCCACGCCTTCACCACCGGGACCAGCTGCCACGTCACGGGCTGGGGGGTCCTGATGGAGGATGGTAAGAGCTGCCCAGGGATAACGGCTGATGTTGGATACCTGGCAGAAAACAGACAATGTGTCCAACATGACAACTGACACACTTTGGTCTCTTTGGAATCCTTGTACGATTTTGCAGCTAGTTACCGTTCATACAACATTCTATAAAGAATGTTCTGTTGAGTTCCAGGTGTTTGCACATATTTTTGTTGTTGTAAATACCAGGTAAATACTGACTCTAACAGAACTAGCTATATAAAACGAAGTGTTACTGACTTCCTGTGTTTGTTCCAGGTGAGCTGGCATCTCTGCTGCAGGAGGCCACAGTGAAGATCATCAACAGGAACAACTGTAACAAGCTATATGAGGACGCTGTCACTCCCAGGATGCTGTGTGCTGGCAACCTGCAGGGAGGAGTGGATGCCTGTCAGGTGAGGAGGGGTTTCTGAGTGTGTGGTGTGTGTTAAAGTGCCTCTACATTGTCTTTGTTGAGTTTTATCTGTGTGGATGTTTTCCTGTGTGTTTTGCTGTTTTACGTGTCTGTCTGTGTTTAAACGTGTGTGTGTGTTTAGGGTGACTCAGGGGGTCCTCTGGTGTGTCTAGAGAGGGGTCGGCGGTGGTTCCTGGCGGGGATCGTGAGCTGGGGGGAGGGGTGCGCTCGGCAGAACCGCCCTGGAGTCTACACACAGGTCACCAAGTTCACGGACTGGATCCACCTGCAGACTAAAGGACAGGTCTGACAGACTGGCAGACTGACAGACAGACATCTGGATGACATCAGCATGTGAACAGACTCAGTGGCTGGCACCATGTGACTGTAACGGGGGTAAAGAGACATCACCACGCAGCCCCTGCTTTATGATTTATAGCAGGCCCCATGTCACTGACATCATTATCAACTGTTACTCCCCACCCCATCATACCCACCCCCTCTTCATGTATGGCCAAGCACCTCTCTTTGTCTCCTCATGGTTTCCATTGTCCTCCTGACTGTTCCTCTCTCCCCACTTGTCCCTTATCATCCCAGTGGTCTGTCTGTCCTGACTGTTCCCCTCTCTCCACTTCCCCTGTCCCCACTCCTGATCATCCCAGTGGTGTATTTGTTCTCTGTGAAGTGACCACTTGGAGATGATGATGTGCCTGGTTTATCTCATGTCCACACTGCACACAGCAATTGAAGTGGAATGAGATCTCTATGTCGTAGTACAATGTGCTGTAGCGAGTGTGTTATTATGTCTATTTACATTGTGTGTGCATGACTGTATTTGTGAACATATGTACTGTATCATTGTATGAATATGTACAATACCAGTCAAAAGTTTGCACATACCTACTCATTCAAGGGTTTTGCTTTATTTTTTACTATTTTCTACATTGTAGAATAATAGTGAAGACATCAAAACTATGAAATAACACATGAAATTATGTAGTAACCAAAAAAGTGTTAAACAAATCAAAATATATTTTAGATTTTAGATTAGCCACCCTTTGCCTTGATGACACACTCTTGGAATTCTCTCAACCAGCTTCATGAGGAATGCTTTTCCAACAGTCTTGAAGGAGTTCCCACATATGCTGAGCACTTGTTGGCTGCTTTTCCTTCCCTCTGCGGTCCAGCTCATCCCAAACCATCTCAATTGGGTTGAGGTTGAGTGATTGTGGAGGCCAGGTCATCTGATGCAGCACTCCATCACTCTCCTACACAGTCTGGAGGTGTGTTGAGTCATTGTCCTGTTGAAAATCAAATGATAGTCCCACTAAGCGCAAACCAGATGGGATGGTGTATCGCTGCAAATGCCTCCTCCATGATTCACGGTGGAAAACACACCTGCGGAGATCATCCGTTCACCGACTCTGTGTCTCGCAATGACACGCAGTTGGAACCAAAAATCTCAAATTCGGACTCATCAAACCAAAGGACAGATTATCTCCGGTCTAATGTTCATTGCTCATGTTTCTTGACCCAAACAAGTCTCTTCTTATTGGTGTCCTTTAGTAATGGTTTCTTTGCAGCAATTCGACCACGAAGGCCTGATTCACGTAGTCTCCTCTGAACAGTTGATGTTGAGATGCGTCTGTTCCTTGAACTCTGTGAAGCATTTATTTGGACTCCAATCTGAGGTGCAGTTAACTCTAATAAATGTATCCTCTACAGCAGAGGTAACTCTGGGTCTTATTTCCCTGTGGCGGTCCTCAAAAGAGCCAGTTTCATCATAGCGCTTTATGATTTTTGCGACTGCACTTGAAGAAAATGTTGAAGTTCCTTAAATGTTCTGTATTGACTAACCTTCACGTCTTAAAGTAATGATGGACTGTCGTTTTTCTCTTTGCTTACTTGAGCTGCTCTTGCCATTAAATGGACTTGGTCTTTTACCAGATCTTCTGTATACCACCTCTACCTTGGAAAACAATTGAATGAGGAGGTGTTTCCAAACTTTTGACTGGTGCTGTATATTATGAGCCTGTTTGATTTATAGGCAATATTCTATTTAGATTATATTTGTTTTGTGGTAAACGTTCCCTGTGTAGGGGATAATATTGTCTGTTTCAAATGTACACTGTTATCTTATTCTAGTATGATATCCTTCATTGAGACTAGTGACTAAGGCTTCTTTTACTAATAGCCTCGGAACCTGAGTGAGGGTTGCTGCCCCTTCTTTCCAAGATACCAGCGGCTCACAGTGGCCATTGTGTGACATCACACCTCAATCATCCAATTCCATTTCAACATGTTTTATATCCTAACACTTTTTATTAAGATGTAAATGGAAAAAAAACAACCCTGTTTATTAATTTGTATTTAGATTATTGAAGGCGTTAAATCCATATTAAACAGAGCGCTTATGTGGTATGTTCAATGTGTGTGTTGTCTATTTGTGTCTGTGCACTGTACACAGAAAAAAGGGTTTTAAAATGATTCCTCGGCTGTCCCCATAGGCAATCCCTTTTTGGTTCCAGATATAACTCTTTTGGGTTCCATGTAGAACCCTCTGTGGTAAAGGGCTTTACATGAAACCCAAAAGGGAACCAAAAGGAGGGTTCTACCTGGAACCAAGCAGGGTTCTTTAAAGGGTTCTCCTATGGGGACAGCCAAATAGCCATTTTAGGTTCTAGATAGCACCTTTTTTTCTAAGTGTATCTTTTGTTTTGTTGCCTTTTGTAATGTTGTCTGTCTGCTCATTTGATCTTTGTATGGTGTACCGTCAAAATTATTTTACTAGTAGGTTGAGTAGGAGGTTGTGAAGCTCAAACCATCATGCCATTGCATGAGTCTCTCTCTAGATGGCACTATTGTCTATATGTTGTCTATTGTTTATACATGTACACCTGCTGATTGGACTGTACATTTCACCAATACTCACTAAACATGATAGATATCCTATTTATAATGAACAAAAATATAAATGCAACATGTGAAGTGTTGGTCCCATGTTTCATGAGCTGAAATAAAAGATCCCAGAAATGTTCCATACGCACACATTTTTTATTTCTCTCAAATTTTCTGCACAAATTTGTTCACATTGCTGTAAGTGAGAATTTCTCCTTTGCCAAGATAATCCATCCACCTGACAGGTGTGGCATATTAAGAAGCTGATTAAACAGCATGATCACTGCAAAGGTCCACCTTGTGCTGGGGACAATAAAAGGCCACTCTAAAATGTGCAGTTTTGTCACATAACACAACGCCACATATGTCCCAAGTGTTGAGGGAGAGTGCAATTGGCATGCTGACTGCAGGAATGTCCACCACAGCTTTTGCCTGAGAATGTAATGTTTATTTCTCTACCATAAGCCGCCTCCAACGTTGTTTTAGAGAATTTGGCAATACGTCCACATGTAACCACGCAGGCCCAGGACCACATCAAGCTTCTTCACCTGCGGGATCATCTGAGACCACCTGGACAGCTGATGAAACTGTGGATTTGCACAACCAAACCTGTGTGGCTCAGTCGGTAGAGCATGGCGCTTGCAACGCCAAGCGTCGTGGGTTCGATTCCCGCTGGGACCACCCATATGTAAAAAGTAGTGGCCCCAGCCGACTTGTAAGTCGCTTTGGACAAAAGCGTCTGCTAAATGGGATATATTATTATTATTATTATTATCTTTCACACAAACTGTCAAAAACCGTCTCAGGGAAGCTCATCTGTGTGCTCATCGTCCTCACCAGGGTCTTGACCTGACTGCAGTTCATCAAAACTGACTTCAGTGGACAAATACTCATCTTCAATGGCCACTGACACCCTGGAGAAGAATGCTTTTCACGGATGAAACCCGGTTTCAACTGTACTGGGCAGATGGTAGACAGTGTGTATGGAGTCGTGTGGGTGAGCGGTTTGCTGATGTCAACGTTGTGAACAGAGTGCCCCATCGTGGCGGTGGGGTTATAGTATTAGCAGGCATAAGCTATGGACAACGAACACATTGCATTTTATCGATGGAAATTTGAATGCACAGAGATACCGTGGTGAGGTCCTGATGCCCATTGTCGTGCCATTCATCCGCCGTCATCACCTCATGCTTCAGCATGTTAATGCACAGCCCCATGTCGCAAGGATCTGTACACAATTCCTGGAAGCTGAAAATGTCCCAGTTCTTCCATGGCCTGCAAACTCACAAGACATATCACCCATTGAGCATGTTTGGGATGCTCTGGATCGATGTGTACGACAGCATGTTTCATTTCCCGCCAGTATTTGCCAGCAGCATACCATCCTGCATCCCACTGCTGGCTTGCCTCTGAAGCTAAGCAGGATTGGTCCCTGGCTGGTAGACCAGATTCTGCTGGAAGTGGTGTTGGAGGGCCAGTAGGAGGCATTCTTTCCTCTGGTCTAAAAACATATCCCAATGCACTGAGATAGTGGTTGGGAACATTACCCTGTGTAGGGTACCCTCTTTCGGATGGGATGTTAAACGGGTGTCCTGACTCTTTGTGGTCACTGAAGGTCCCATGGTACTTTTCATAAGAGTAGGGGTGTTAACCCTGGTGTCCTGACTCTTTGTGGTCACTGAAGGTCCCATGGCACTTATCATAAGAGTAGGGGTGTTAACCCTGGTGTCCTGACTCTTTGTGGTCACTGAAGGTCCCATGGTACTTTTCATAAGAGTAGGGGTGTTAACCCTGGTGTCCTGACTCTTTGTGGTCACTGAAGGTCCCATGGCACTTATCATAAGAGTAGGGGTGTTAACTCTGGTGTCCTGGCTAAATTCCCAATCTGGCCTTCATACTATCATGTCCACATAATCATCCCCTGCTTCCAATTGGCTCATTCATCCCCTTCTCTCCCCTGCGCAACATGAGGCAAATGGTGGTGACACCAGATACTGACAGGTGTTTCTCATCCACGCCCCTTCCTTTTTTTAAGGTATCTGTGACCATCGGAAGCATATTCCCAGTCATGTGAAATCCATAGATTAGCGCCTAATGAATGTATTTCAATTGAGTGAATTTCCTTATATGTACTGTAACTCAGTAAAATCTTTGACATTTTTGCATGTTGCCTTTGTATTTTTGTTCAGTATAGTTGAAATGACTATAAAAAAAATGTTCACCGTGACTCGTGCACACTTTTAATATGAGCACTCAAATCAAATCAAATTGTATTTGTCACATGCGCCAAATACAACAAGTGTAGTAGATCTTACAGTGAAATACTTACTTACAAGCCCTTAACCATCAATGCAGATTTAAGAAAAATACCTAAAAAAGTAAGAGATAAGAATAACAAATGATTAAAGAGCAGCAGTAAATAACAATTGCGGGGCTTTATGTAGGGAGTACCGGTACACAGTCAATGTGGAGGCTATATACAGGGGGTACTGGTACACAGTCAATGTGGAGGCTATATACAGGGGGTACCGGTACACAGTCAATGTGGAGGCTATATACAGGGGGTACCGGTACACAGTCAATGTGGAGGCTATATACAGGGGGTACCGGTATACAGTCAATGTGGAGGCTATATACAGGGGGTACCGGTACACAGTCAATGTGGAGGCTATATACAGGGGGTACCGGTACACAGTCAATGTGGAGGCTATATACAGGGGGTACCGGTACACAGTCAATGTGGAGGCTATATACAGGGGGTACCGGTACACAGTCAATGTGGAGGCTATATACAGGGGGTACCGGTACACAGTCAATGTGGAGGCTATATACAGGGGGTACCGGTACACAGTCAATGTGGAGGCTATATACAGGAGGTACCGGTACACAGTCAATGTGGAGGCTATATACAGGGGGTACCGGTACACAGTCAATGTGCAGGGGCACCGGTGTCGAGGTAATTGAGGTTATAGGTACAAGTATGTGGAGTTCTTAAAGTGACTATACATAGATAATAACAAAGAATAGCAGCAATGGGGGGGCAAAAAAGTATTTAACCATTTTTAGGGCCTTCCTCTGACACCGTCTGGTATCGAGGCCCTGGATGGCAGGAATCTAGGCCCCGGTGATGAACTGGGCAGTACACACTACCCTCTTTAGTGCCTTGCAGTCAGAGGCCGAGCAGTTGCCCTACCAGGCGGTGATGCAACCCGTCAGGATGCTCTCAATGGTGCAGCTGCAAAACCTTTTGAGGATCTGAGGACCCATGACAAATCTTTTCAGTCCCCTGAGAGGGAATAAGCTTTGTCGTGCCCTCTTCACGACTGTCTTGGTGTGTTTGGACCATGTTAGTTTGTTGGTGATGTGGCCGCCAAAAAGCTTGAAGCTCTCAACCTGCTCCACTACAGCCCCATTGATGAGAATGGGGGCGTGCTCGGTACTCCTTTTCCTGTAGTCCACAGTCATCTCCTTTGTCTTGATCTCGTTGAGGGAAAGGTTGTTGTCCTTGCACCACACGGCCAGGTATCTGACCTTCTCCCTATAGGCTCTCTCGTTGTTGTCAGTGATCAGGCCTACCACTGTTGTGTCATCAGCAAACTTAATGATGGTGTTGGAGTCGTGCCTGGCCGTGCAGTCATGAGCGAACAGGGAGTACAGGAGGAGATTGAGCATTCACCCTGAGGGGCCCCTGTGTTGAATATCAGCATTGCTGATGTGTTGTTACCTACCCTTGCCACCTGGGGGCTGACCGTCAGGAAGTCCAGGATCCAGTTGCAGAGGGAGATGTTTAGTCCCAGGGTCCTTAGCTTAGTGATGAGCTTTGAGGGCACTATGGTGTTGAACGCTGAGCTGTAGTCAATGAATATCAAATCAAATCAAATGTATTTATATAGCCCTTCTTACATCAGCTGATATCTCAAAGTGCTGTACAGAAACCCAGGCTAAAACCCCAAACAGCAAGCAATGCAGGTGTAGAAGCACGGTGGCTAGGAAGGCCAAAACCTAGGGAGAAACCTAGGAAGAAACCTTGGCTAGAAAGGTCAAAACCTAGGAAGAAACCTAGGAAGAAACCTTGGCTAGAAAGGCCAAAACCTAGGAAGAAACCTAGAGAGGAACCAGGCTAAAAGGCTCCTCTTCTGGCTGTACCGGGTGGAGATTATAACAGAACATGGCCAAGATGTTCAAATATTCATAAATGACCAGCATGGTCAAATAATAATAATCACAGTAGTTGTCGAGGGTGCAACAAGTCTGCACTTCAGGAGTAAGTGTCAGTTGGCTTTTCATAGCCGATCATTGAGAGTATCTCTACCACTCCTGCTGTCTCTAGAGAGTTGAAAACAGCAGGTCTGGGACAGGTAGCACATCCTGTGAACAGGTCAGGGTTCCATAGCCGCAGGCAGAACAGTTTAAACTGGAGCAGCAGCATGGCCAGGTGGACTGGGGACAGCAAGGAGTCATCATGCCAGGTAGTCCTGGTCCTTGGGCGGAGGTCCTCCGAGAGAAAGAATAGCATTCTCAAATAGGTGTTCCTTTTGTCCAGGTGTGAAAGGTCAGTGTGGAGTGCCATGGAGATTGCATCATCTGTGGATCTGTTGAAGTGCAAATTGGAGTGGGTCTAGTGTTTCTGGGATAATGGTGTTGATGTGATCCATGACCAGCCTTTCAAGCATTTCATGGCTACAGACGTGAGTGCTACGGGTCTGTAGTTATTTAGGCAGGTTACCTTAGTGTTCTTGGGCACAGGGTCTATGGTGATCTCAGACAGGGAGAGTTTGAAAATACCAGTGAAGACACTTGCCAGTTGGTCAGCGCGTACTGAAAATACCAGTGAAGACACTTGCCAGTTGGTCAGCGCGTACTGAGTACTTGGCCTGGTAATCCTGTTTAAAGGTCTTACTCACATCGGATGCAGAGAGCGTGATCACACAGTCGTCCGGAACAGCTGATGCTTTCATGCATGTCTCAGTGTTACCTGCCTCAAAGAGAGCATAGAAGTAATTTAGCCTGTCTGGCTCATGTCACTGGGCAGCTCTCGGCTGTGCTTCCCTTTGTAGTCTGTAATAGCTTGCAGGCCCTGCCACATCCAACGAGCGTTGGAGCCGGTGAAGTACTATTCGATCTTAGTCCTGTATTGACTCTTTGCCTGTTTGATGGTTTGTCGGAGGACATAGTGAGATTTCTTATAAGCTTCCGGGTTAGAGTCCCACTCCTTGAAAGCTGCAGCTCTACCCTTTAGCTCAGTGCGAATGCTGCCTGTTATCCATGGCTTCTGGTTGAGGTATGTACATACAGTCTCTGGGTGGACAACGTCCTCGATGTACTTATTGATAATAAGCCAGTAACTGATGTGGTGTACTCCTCAATGCCATCGGAAGAATCACAGAACATATTCCAGTCTGTGCTCGCAAAACTGTCCTGTAGTTTAGCATCTGCTCAATCTGACCACTTTTTATAGACCAAGTCAATTTGTAAGTCGCTCTGGATAAGAGCATCTGCTAAATGACTTAAATGTCATGTAAATGTAAGTGGTCAATTTGTGGCTTGATGGTATACAGCTATGGATGGAAGTGACTTGTCATGGTCAGGACAGGTTAGGATAGCATTTTAGCCAGCCCTAACCACCCTAACCTTTTTCCTAACCTTAACCTAATTATCCTGACCGGCTAGGTTGATTATCCTAACCTGCAGCGTATGTTCTCATAACCTGATATGAAAGATCACTTCAGTCGGTAGCTGTGTACCCTCTAGTCAAAACTCTTGCCAGCCCTACTGTCATGCTGTTGCCATGAATAAGTGAATGAATTATGTGCGTCCCTGACACCAGGTAAGGTCATGCCATGGGCATACACCCACCACTGTCATATGGAACCTGGGTGGGGGAGATACAGTAGATAGACATTGGTGGTGTTTTATAGGATAAAAGCTGGTAATTGTCTCAAGAAAGTCTTACCTGTTGGCGATATATCCTATTGCCTACGTGCCACTTTTCCCGCAGCCACCCAGGGCACTGCGCTTTAGGCAGCAGTGGCGCGTAATTGCTTGTGTATGCTTATGTTTACTCCCTGTTTTTGAATAAATCGTATGGTTATGTGATGTTTGTGAGTCAGACAGGGTATCAGTATCAGTACGTCATCTTCATTGTTTCAATTAGTCTAGAGTGACTGTGTAAGAATGGGTACTGTGCGGGTGGGACTCGGCTTTTACGCGCCATGGGTGTGGCGATGGGACGTCACGGGAAGGCCCGTTATCCGCTTGCTATGGGAACTGTATAAAACCGGTGCCCACGCTCACATTGGGAAAAAAGTTTACTGGAGTTGATGCGCGGTGTTCTGTAGCGTCTCCCACGGTTCTCCTTTCCTCTATTCGGGAAACCTCTCCTACTCGTCAGAATCAATGCGAATCAGCAGCTATAAGCGCGCTGATGCTGTGCGGTCTGTAGCTTTCTATTCTCTGGAGAATAAGGACTAAACCCTCTGTGACACGTTTCTTTTTGCATAGCTCTTCAGTGCAACGGGGAAGACAGACAACATGATTTGCTTTATCTTCGTGGTTCTATGTGGATTGTCTGGCAGTGCGCTTGCAAAAGGTAAGTAGAGAGTTCACTGATTGATGAAACTATTGGTCGCCTATGGACAAATCACACAAATCATTCCATATTCAAGTGTGCTTATATTTATGATTTAAATAAATATAAATATTTCTTCATCAATGTATTATGTATTACACATTGAGGCATGATGCGCAATTATTGTCTACATCATTGACGCAGGATGTGCGCATAGGTTGCCAACTTGCCATCTATTAGTAGTAGTCCTATTGTGCAATACCATGTAAGATGGATTGTCAACATAATCAAGAGGAACGTGCGTACTGTCACAGTAAAGAGATAGTATTGACGCCAGGGGAACATTCGTCAAACACTTGGCACTTGGCAGACAGTTTAGCCAGCATCCCGAGCTTTGAACATAACGGGCCAAGTATTCTTGGCGCTATTTCCGTCGACTGTCTCATTAATCGGCCCATTGAGATATCAGTGTGGTCATATAGCACGGATGGTTGAAGAAGTGCGCTTCTTTTACAGCTAACTGTTATTTAGTAGATAAGCCTTGTCCTGTGGGATAGTTGTTTGGATAACGGAGACCTCTGTGGCCCTGCTTTGTATCCGCCTTTCTGTGCGCTCTTTGACCCGGGTTGAATCGGCACACACAGGGCGTTCGGCTACTTCCTGACGCTGATGAGTTTGTGAAATGGAAGTTCTAATATAAATGAGTGTGGGGTCATGACCAGCGCAAGGAAACTTTCTAGAGCGCAGGAACTGGCGCTAATCAGTGCTTATAGCTAAAACAGACCCTCGGGGAGGAAACTGAGGTGAACTGGCTCGAACTGGCTCCTGTGTGCGTAAAGTATGGACGCAGCGCATATGCTTATTGGTCAACAACTTTGTACTATACTGAATAAAAATATAAACGCAACATGCAACAATTTAATTAATTGCAAAAATGTCAAAGATTCTACTGAGTTACAGTTCATATGAGGAAATCAGCCCTGATCTATGGATGTCACATGACTGGGAATACAGAATGCAGATATGCAGAGACCTTTAAAAATGGGCCTCACAATGGGCCTTAGGATCTCGTTAAGGTATTTTTGTGAATTCAACTTGCCACCGATCAAATGCTATTGTGTTTGTCTTCTGTAGCTTATTTCTGCCCATACCATAACCCCAGTGCCACCGTAGGGCACTCTGTTCACAACGTTGATGACATCAGCAAACCGCTCACCCACATGACGCCATACATGTGGTCAGTGTTTGTGAGGCCAGTTGGATTTCCAAATTCTCCCAAACTATGTTGAAGGCGGCTTATGGTAGATAAATGGACATTCAATTGTTTGGCAACCGCTCTGGTGGACATTCCTGCAGTCAACATGCCACTTGTAGCTTCCTTAAAACTTGAGACATCTGTGGCATTGTGTTGTGTGACAAAACTACACATGTAAAGTGGCCTTTTATTGTCCCCAGCACAAGGTGCACCTGTGTAATGATCATGATGTTTAATCAGATTCTTGATATGCCACACCTGTCAGGTGGATAGATTATCTTGGCAAAGAAGTAATGCTCACTAACATGAATGTAAACACATTTGTGCAAAACATTTGAGAGAAATAAGCTTTTTGTGCGTATAGAACATTTCAGGGATTTCTTATTTCAGCTCGTAAAACATGGGACCAACACTTTACATGTTGCGTTTATATTTTTGTTCAGTGTATATGGACCAAGTTTTCTTGTCTTACATAACCTGATATATTGTTACTATTGTCCTCTTCCTGTATATATTTATTAGCAAAATCAAGGAACAAAATAAGGTCCACAATGATTAAATCACATTTGTTTTATCTAATTTAAATACACATTTTAATCCACAATATTTGAATGGGAATGGTGCAGGGTACCCATGTAGCATATAATGTTCTGAGAACTATGTTTCCTAGGTGGGAATTTCACTGAGAATGATTGAGGCCTCTGGTGGCCAAAAGGCCGTTTAGCATGGGCTTCCACCAAGCTTCCACCATTTAAAAGTAGTCAACTAGGTGGGGATTCATAAGGGTTGTAGCCTCAATGGCACTGCCCATGCTTTCACAGATGCTATAATGTCACAGATATAAAGATGAGTCCTCTATCTATCTCTATGGAATTCCAGTACTTAAGCATAGCGTTTCCTATAGGTTTCTTCATTGTTCTATTTAAAGTAAGGATCTCAAATTGTTCCAAGAATGTTAAGAAACAACGTTCTTCTGTGTGAATTTAAGTACTTCAGCATAATGTTTTCTACAAGTTTCCTCGTGGTTCTCTTTCAAGTCATGTTCTCAGAACATTAAGAAAACTTTCTATAAAAACCACAAGAAAACATTAGTAACATTCAAAGAATGTTTGAAGAATGTTATTTAAGAAGATACATTCTGTTCTCAGTGGAGAAATACTCTCTCTTTTCTTGTGTTCAGGTGTGTTGGTTTGAATCTCACTGACTTCATGCCACAATAGAAAGTAAATGTGTGTGCATAATTAATGCCTAAAGCAAATGAGTTACTATGTGTCCTATCTGTGCTTGGAGTTCAAAACAGTTAACCCAAACTAAGCAAGCCATGTTATTAGAAGTCTTATTGTAACATGCTCTCTGAACTTTATTTAATTACATTCAAATAACCTATAATATCATTTCTCAGAGCGCTGATAAAACTTCCCAGGAAAACTTTCAGGGAACCATAGAACTTTCAGTTTTTACGGGCAGGAAACAACATTTATGGCTTCGTTCCCAGAACCAATGGGAACCAAAGACTTACGCTCCCACAACTTCCAAGGAACCAAATGTGCTAGTTGGGATTTACCTGTTTCCATTTCTAAATACTGCATTATTTTGTGTGTCAGACTTTTTTTCTTCTGTATTTAACTAGGCAAGTCTGTACTTAACTAGGTAAGTCTGTACTTAACTAGGTAAGTCTGTATTTAACTAGGTAAGTCTGTACTTAACTAGGTAAGTCTGTATTTAACTAGGTAAGTCTGTATTTAACTAGGTAAGTCAGTATTTAACTAGGTAAGTCTGCACTTAACTAGGTAAGTCTGTATTTAACTAGGTAAGTCTGTAATTAACTAGGTAAGTCTGTACTTAACTAGGTAAGTCTGTATTTAACTAGGCAAGTCTGTACTTAACTAGGTAAGTCTGTATTTAACTAGGTAAGTCTGTACTTAACTAGGTAAGTCTGTATTTAACTAGGTAAGTCTGTATTTAACTAGGTAAGTCAGTATTTAACTAGGTAAGTCTGCACTTAACTAGGTAAGTCTGTATTTAACTAGGTAAGTCTGTAATTAACTAGGTAAGTCTGTATTTGACTAGGTAAGTCTGTATTTAACTAGTTAAGTCTGTATTTAACTAGGTAAGTCTGTACTTAACTAGGTAAGTCTGTATTTAACTGGGTAAGTCTGTATTTAACTAGGTAAGTCTGTATTTAACTAGGTAAGTCTGTACTTAACTAGGTAAGTCTGTATTTAACTAGGTAAGTCTGTACTTAACTAGGTAAGTCTGTATTTAACTAGGTAAGTCTGTATTTAACTAGGTAAATCTGTATTTAACAAGGTAAGTCTGTACTTAACTAGGTAAGTCTGTATTTAACTAGGTAAGTCTGTATTTAACTAGGTAAGTCTGTATTTAACTAGGTAAGTCTGTATTTAACTAGTTAAGTCTGTATTTAACTAGGTAAGTCTGTATTTGACTAGGTAAGTCTGTATTTAACTAGTTAAGTCTGTATTTAACTAGGTAAGTCTGTACTTAACTAGGTAAGTCTGTATTTAACTGGGTAAGTCTGTATTTAACTAGGTAAGTCTGTATTTAACTAGGTAAGTCTGTACTTAACTAGGTAAGTCTGTATTTAACTAGGTAAGTCTGTACTTAACTAGGTAAGTCTGTATTTAACTAGGTAAGTCTGTATTTAACTAGGTAAGTCTGTACTTAACTAGGTAAGTCTGTACTTAACTAGGTAAGTCTGTATTTAACTAGGTAAGTCTGTATTTAACTAGGTAAGTCTGTACTTAACTAGGTAAGTCTGTATTTAACTAGGTAAGTCTGTTCTTAACTAGGTAAGTCAGTATTTAACTAGGTATGTCAGTATTTAACTAGATAAGTCTGTATTTAGGTAAGTCTGTACTTAACTAGGCAAGTCAGTATTTAACTAGGTAAGTCTGTACTTAACTAGGCAAGTCAGTATTTAACTGGGTAAGTCTGTATTTAACTAGGTAAGTCTGTACTTAACTAGGCAAGTCAGTATTTAACTAGGTAAGTCTGTACTTAACTAGGTAAGTCTGTATTTAACTAGGTAAGTCTGTACTTAACTAGGTAAGTCTGTATTTAACTAGGTAAGTCTGTATTTAACTGGGTAAGTCTGTATTTAACTAGGTAAGTCTGTATTTAACTAGGTAAGTCTGTATTTAACTAGGTAAGTCTGTATTTAACTAGGTAAGTCAGTATTTAACTGGGTAAGTCTGTATTTAACTTGGTAAGTCTGTATTCAACTAGGTAAGTCTGTACTTAACTAGGTAAGTCTGTATTTATTTAACTAGGTAAGTCTGTACTTAACTAGGTAAGTCTGTATTTAACTAGGTAAGTCTGTATTTAACTAGGTAAGTCTGGATTTAACTAGGTAAGTCTGTTCTTAACTAGGTAAGTCAGTATTTAACTAGATAAGTCTGTATTTAGGTAAGTCTGTACTTAACTAGGTAAGTCTGTATTTAACTAGGTAAGTCTGTACTTAACTAGGTAAGTCTGTATTTAACTAGGTAAGTCTGTATTTAACTAGGTAAGTCTGTATTTAACTAGGTAAGTCTGTATTTAACTAGGTAAGTCAGTATTTAACTGGGTAAGTCTGTATTTAACTTGGTAAGTCTGTATTCAACTAGGTAAGTCTGTACTTAACTAGGTAAGTCTGTATTTATTTAACTAGGTAAGTCTGTACTTAACTAGGTAAGTCTGTATTTAACTAGGTAAGTCTGTATTTAACTAGGTAAGTCTGGATTTAACTAGGTAAGTCTGTTCTTAACTAGGTATGTCAGTATTTAACTAGATAAGTCTGTATTTAGGTAAGTCTGTACTTAACTAGGTAAGTCTGTATTTAACTAGGTAAGTCTGTACTTAACTAGGTAAGTCTGTATTTAACTAGGTAAGTCTGTATTTAACTAGGTAAGTCTGTACTTAACTAGGTAAGTCTGTATTTAACTAGGTAAGTCTGTATTTAACTAGGTAAGTCTGTATTTAACTAGGTAAGTCTGTACTTAACTAGGTAAGTCTGTACTTAACTAGGTAAGTCTGTATTTAACTAGGTAAGTCTGTATTTAACTAGGTAAGTCTGTACTTAACTAGGTAAGTCTGTATTTAACTAGGTAAGTCTGTTCTTAACTAGGTAAGTCAGTATTTAACTAGGTATGTCAGTATTTAACTAGATAAGTCTGTATTTAGGTAAGTCTGTACTTAACTAGGCAAGTCAGTATTTAACTAGGTAAGTCTGTACTTAACTAGGCAAGTCAGTATTTAACTAGTCAAGTCATTTTTATTTACAATGACGGCCTACCGGGGAACAGTGGGTTAACCAACTTGTTCGGGGGCAGAATGACAGATTTTTACCTTGTCAGCTCAGATATTCGATCCAGCAAACTTTCAGTTACTGGCCCAACGCTCTAACCACTAGGTTACCTGCCGCCCCAGATAAGGATCTGAAAAGAATGATTTGTACCATGTGAACACAAGATATCAAAGGTCAAGCATTATTATTTCACTCTAATGATATGCAAATGTCACCACACTATGTAAAATAACTTCTGTGGTTTACATAATTGGAATAACATGTACAACACATGAGGAAAACATGTCCATTTAAAAAAAATGTCATCTACATTCAGCTCATGAACTTATTCATGTCGTGCAGGCACATTCTGGGGTTTCAAACGGTCATGTCCTTGAAGTGCATGAGATCCTACACTAGGGTTTGTTGGATGAAAGCTCCAGCTGTATTGAATGAAATGGGAAGCGACTTTCTGTCCAATTCACAGCCTGTTGAAATGCCCCTTGGGTCCGTGCTGAGATAGACTTGACTTCCCTTCCTCCTTTAAACTATTTACCCCAACATATAGACTCTGCTGCAGGACTCTGGGTGTGTGTGTGTGTGTGTGTGTGTGTGTGTGTGTGTGTGTGTGTGTGTGTGTGTGTGTGTGTGTGTGTGTGTGTGTGTGTGTGTGTGTGTGTGTGTGTGTGTGTGTGTGTGTGCGTGTGTGTGTGGGTGTGTGTGCGTGCGTGTGCGTGTGTGCGCGGGTGCGGGGTGTGTGTGTGTGTGTGTGTGTGTGCGTGTGCGTGTGCGTGTGCGTGTGCGTGTGCGTGTGCGTGTGCGTGGGTGTGGGTGTGTGAGCATGACTCAGAGTGGAAGCAGAGGAAACGACCAGAGTGAGTCAAATTAGAGCATCCACTGGTAACCAAGACAATGAATAGTAGTAATGGGGTTGCATTCATATTGTCCAGCTGAGGTGGAACTCAACTCATGCATCATCATAAGGTCAACCTCATTTGAGGGTTGCTAGTCACTGAGGGGTCAGATAATGGTCATAGGGCAATGATGTGTTCGATCAGGAAGATAGTAGCGAAGATAGCATACTGGCACACTTTTGGTCAATTGAAAGTGCTTGACATGCTGGTTATGACGTGGAGGACCCAAAGAAAGGCTTTCCTCAATGCAGGAGAGTGAAATGACTGTTAGAAGACCTGAGGACATGGAAAGCCCCCCCAGTCTACTGTACTATGCCGAGTTATAGACCACATCATTAAAGTCATCAATACCCTGCTGTTGGCTCAAGCCACAACTCATTGGTCATTTGTAACACATAAATCATCTCCTTTAAATAATGGCTGCAACGGTAAAAACACACTGGATTTCCTGGAAATAGATTTTTGGATCACTCAGTACATTGCTACGCATAATTTATTTTTTTCCTGTCATAGCTATATCAGTTTAATCAAGTGCACAGTATAGTGCATTAGGTTTGTGTATGTTCCAATTTGATCCAACTGCGTGATTAGGTTCCATTTATGAGTTGGCTGGTTTAAGGACGTGACTGTGTGAATGATTCAGTTTGGACTGAGAGGAAGGAAGGGTGGATGGACAGCACCATTTATCTCTCATTAATAAAGCCTCACTTACCATGGAGTAGAACGTTGCTTTTATTTCATAAACAAAAGTGACACTGCTTACGCATTTCCACTTTGGTCCTCAAGTGGTTTAGTGGCATGGGAACAAGGAGGTGACGAGGGTCTGCTGTTTTTGCCTGGGAGTGTCTATGATGAAGCTGTCAGTGAGTGTTGTGTTGTGGTCAGTTGTTGTATTGTTCTCTGTTATTTTTTGGTTCATGTTGTTGTGGCCAGCATAGCTCTGGACCAGGGTGTTAGTGTGAATTCCTTCACGAAGGAAATATTTCACACTAACCCCCTGGACCAGAGCTATGGTCAGTAGTGTAAGTGGTCAGTGGTATTATTGGCTAATATGGTGGGAGTGGTTGACTATCGTGTTGTTATCACTTGTGTGCCATCGTAGTGGCTAGTAGTTTTGCGAAATTCAACCTGTATATATGAGTATATTGCAAAGTTGATTCAGATTTTACAGAGGAAATATGTTGATCAGTCACTGATTGTTATGAGCAAAGAGCAATGAATGGGGGCCTGCCTGGCCTGCAGCCTTTAAGACATCTCTGTTCTCTCTCCCAGGTAAAGCCAATATGACATCATCTCTGTTCTCTCTCCCAGGTAAAGCCAATAAGACATCATCTCTGTTCTCTTTCCCAGGTAAAGCCAATAAGACATCATCTCTGTTCTCTTTCCCAGGTAAACCCAATAAGACATCATCTCTGTTCTCTCTCCCAGGTAAAGCCAATAAGACATCATCTCTGTTCTCTCTCCCAGGTAAACCCAATAAGACATCATCTCTGTTCTCTTTCCCAGGTAAAGCCAATAAGACATCATCTCTGTTCTCTCTCCCAGGTAAAGCCAATAAGACATCATCTCTGTTCTCTCTCCCAGGTAAAGCCAATAAGACATCTTCTCTGTTCTCTCTCCCAGGTAAAGCCAATAAGACATCATCTCTGTTCTCTCTCCCAGGTAAAGCCAATAAGACATCATCTCTGTTCTCTCTCCCAGGTAAAGCCAATAAGACATCATCTCTGTTCTCTCTCCCAGGTAAAGCCAATAAGACATCATCTCTGTTCTCTCTCCCAGGTAAAGCCAATAAGACATCATCTCTGTTCTCTCTCCCAGGTAAAGCCAATAAGACATCATCTATGTTCTCTTTCCCAGGTAAAGCCAATAAGACATCATCTCTGTTCTCTCTCCCAGGTAAAGCCAATAAGACATCATCTCTGTTCTCTCTCCCAGGTAAAGCCAATAAGACATCATCTCTGTTCTCTCTCCCAGGTAAAGCCAATAAGACATATTCTCTGCTCTCTCTCCCAGGTAAAGCCAATAAGACATCATCTCTGTTCTCTCTCCCAGGTAAAGCCAATAAGACATCTTCTCTGTTCTCTCTCCCAGGTAAAGCCAATAAGACATCATCTCTTTTCTCTCTCCCAGGTAAAGTGGATAGGGAGCCTAAGGGGAAGTTCAGTGTTCCTGTTCTGGATGTGAAGAGTCGACAGCTGGTCCTGGAGGCCAACCAGACTCTGACGATCCACTGCAGGTGAGTCTCTCTGGAGTCAACGGTTAGAGGTCAGAGGTGATAGGTGGATGGGGTGAGTGGGCGGGCAGTCAGTGCAGATCAGTGAGCGCTGGTTGGGGGCCGGGGTGTGTGGGTTGTAGGTTAGTGAAAGGGGTCAAGTGGGAAATGTCAATGAAAGGAAAGATTGTCTGCGTAGATTTATTCACTGATCAGATTAGCTTTAATATACACCTTTAAAATACACCTTTTTATGGTCAGCTTTCAGAAGTTGTGATGCAATGAGAAAGATGGAATGTTTTACAGCAATCTACCTTTCACCAATCAGGGGTCGGTGGGAGCTGTCGTGGGTGTTCCCTGGAGGTGTGGCCAGAGATAAAGAGAGTGTGCAATTGGAGGATTCTCGCTGTGGGAGGCAGAGCCAGCATTACTGCAGCCAACTGATTATTAGCTCAGCCCAGGCCCAGCACACAGGATCGTTCCGGTGTCGGTATAGCCAGCGGACCCGCAGGCAGAGTGCTGTCTACATCTATGTCACAGGTAACATTTAACAACTACCAACTCACTCATTACAGTGTCCTGTACTCCCAAATCCCTGTCAGTGTCACAAATGCTAGAGCTCAGGAAATGGGAATAAGGTTTAGGATATGAACCATCTGTCCACCTCTTTTCTCACTGATGGACTCTCTCTGTCTCGCTCTCTCTGTCTCGCTCTCTCTGTCTCGCTCTCTCTGTCTCGCTCTCTCTGTCTCGCTCTCTCTCGCTCCCTCTCTTTCTCAATTACACTTTCTCCCTCACCCTCTCTCTTTATCTCTCCCCCTCTCTCTCTTCCCACTCCCTCCCTCTCTCTCTTCCCCATTGATGGAGTGGTCTCTCTCTCTCTCTCTCTCTCTCTCTCTCTCTCTCTCTCTCTCTCTCTCTCTCTATCCCCCTCAAGGATAGAATGGTCAGTCAATCTCTTGCTCACTCTGTCTCATTGTTTATATGCTTAGGTTAAACAAAACATAGTGTCAATGGGTGCTAAATGCACACCAATACCAGAGAGAAATTTATATCTCAACACTGTTTGTACCAACAATACAGTGCCTTGCGAAAGTATTCGGCCCCCTTGAACTTTGCGACCTTTTGCCACATTTCAGGCTTCAAACATAAAGATATAAAACTGTATTTTTTTGTGAAGAATCAACAACAAGTGGGACACAATCATGAAGTGGAACGACATTTATTGGATATTTCAAACTTTTTTAACAAATCAAAAACCAAAAATTGGGCGTGCAAAATTATTCAGCCCCCTTAAGTTAATACTTTGTAGCGCCACCTTTTGCTGCGATTACAGCTGTAAGTCACTTGGGGTATGTCTCAGTATGTCTCACTTGGGGTATCAGTTTTGCACATCGAGAGACTGTAATTTTTTCCCATTCCTCCTTGCAAAACAGCTCGAGCTCAGTGAGGTTGCATGGAGAGCATTTGTGAACAGCAGTTTTCAGTTCTTTCCACAGATTCTCGATTGGATTCAGGTCTGGACTTTGACTTGGCCATTCTAACACCTGGATATGTTTATTTTTGAACCATTCCATTGTAGATTTTGCTTTATGTTTTGGATCATTGTCTTGTTGGAAGACAAATCTCCGTCCCAGTCTCAGGTCTTTTGCAGACTCCATCAGGTTTTCTTCCAGAATGGTCCTGTATTTGGCTCCATCCATCTTCCCATCAATTTTAACCATCTTCCTGTCCCTGCTGAAGAAAAGCAGGCCCAAACCATGATGCTGCCACCACCATGTTTGACAGTGGGGATGGTGTGTTCAGGGTTATGAGCTGTGTTGCTTTTACGCCAAACATAACGTTTTGCATTGTTGCCAAAAAGTTCAATTTTGGTTTCATCTGACCAGAGCACCTTCTTCCACATGTTTGGTGTGTCTCCCAGGTGGCTTGTGGCAAACTTTAAACAACACTTTTTATGGATATCTTTAAGAAATGGCTTTCTTCTTGCCACTCTTCCATAAAGGCCAGATTTGTGCAATATACGACTGTTGTTGTCCTATGGACAGAGTCTCCCACCTCAGCTGTAGATCTCTGCAGTTCATCCAGAGTGATCATGGGCCTCTTGGCTGCATCTCTGATCAGTCTTCTCCTTGTATGAGCTGAAAGTTTAGAGGGACGGCCAGGTCTTGGTAGATTTGCAGTGGTCTGATACTCCTTCCATTTCAATATTATCGCTTGCACAGTGCTACTTGGGATGTTTAAAGCTTGGGAAATCTTTTTGTATCCAAATCCGGCTTTAAACTTCTTCACAACAGTATCTCGGACCTGCCTGGTGTGTTCCTTGTTCTTCATGATGCTCTCTGCGCTTTTAACGGACCTCTGAGACTATCACAGTGCAGGTGCATTTATCCGGAGACTTGATTACACACAGGTGGATTGTATTTATCATCATTAGTCATTTAGGTCAACATTGTATCATTCAGAGATCCTCACTGAACTTCTGGAGAGAGTTTGATGCACTGAAAGTAAAGGGGCTGAATAATTTTGCACGCCCAATTTTTCAGTTTTGGATTTGTTAAAAAAGTTTGAAATATCCAATAAATGTCGTTCCACTTCATTATTGTGTCCCACTTGTTGATTCTTCACAAAAAAATACAGTTTTATATCTTTATGTTTGAAGCCAGAAATGTGGCAAAAGTTCACAAAGTTTAAGGGGGCCGAATACTTTCGCAAGGCACTGTACATCCTAATGACTCTGGCACAGTTTCTCCCCCTGAGCCTGTCTCTTTCCCTCCCTCCCTCCCCTCCCTCCCTCCCTCCCTCCCTCCCTCCCTCCCTCCCTCCCTCCCTCCCTCCCTCCCTCCCTCCCTCCCCCTCCCTCCCTCCCTCCTCCCTCCCTCCCTCCCCCTCCCTCCCTCCCTCCCTCCCTCCCTCCTCCCTCCCTCCCTCTACCAGGTCTATATATAAAAGCTTTTTACTTTCGTTTACGTGCTACCTTAGTCCTCGGGGCCAGGAATAGCCCAGCTGCTGAAATGCTCAGGTTTGGGCAGAGTTTCCCAGGGCACCAGGCTTATCTGCTCCCCTCAGCCCTGCTCACAGCATCCTGTGCTTGGGGACGGGAGGAGGCCGCGGGGGGTGGAGGTGGGAGGGGAGCTGGAGGTCTATAGACGGGGGGGGGGGTCTCTGGTTCTGTTCAAAGGTGACAGGAGTGGAAGGTGGGAGGGTAAGGGGGTTGAAATAGGATGAAGGCCAGGCAGGATTCATGATTCAGGGACATCCAAGGGCAGAGGAGGCACCTTGACAGCCCTGTCTGCCCCACTCTGCCTTTCCCTGTCCTGGGTAGAGGCTGGCTGGGCATGGAGCTGGGCCAGGGGCCAGAGGAGATAGCGGCACCAGAGGTGCCAGGGTCACAGGGTGGAGCTACGGTTTGGCCAATAGGAGCCCTGGGGCCCATCAATCACTCTGGCTGCCAAGTCCATTAGGCGTCTGACTCCAATACCCGCTCTGCTCTCACTCTACTGCCCCTCTCTGCTCTCTCTACTGCCCATTTCTGCTCTCACCCTCCTGCCCCTCCTGCCCCTCTCTGCTCTCACCCTCCTGCCCCTCCTGCCCCACTCTGTTCTCACCCTCCTGCCCCTCCTGCCCCTCTCTGCTCTCAACCCTCCTGCCCCTCCTGCCCCTCTCTGCTCTCACCCTCCTGCCCCTCCTGCCCCTCCTGCCCCTCTCTGCTCTCACCCTCCTGTCCCACTCTGCTCTCACCCTCCTGCCCCCCTGCCCCTCTCTGGTCTCACCCTCCCCTCCTGCCCCTCCTGCTCCCTCCTGCCCCACTCTGCTCTTACCCTCCTGCCCCTCTCTGCTCTCACCCTCCTGCCCCTCTCTGCTCTCACCCTCCTGACCCTCCTGCCCCTCTCTGCTCTCACCCTCCTGCCCCTCCTGCCCCTCTCTGCTCTCAGCCTCCTTCCCCTCCTGCCCCTCTCTGCTCGCACCCTCCTGCCCCTCTCGGCTCTCACCCTCCTGCCCCTCTCTGCTCTCACCCTCTTGCCCCTCTCTGCTCTCACCCTCCCGCCCCTCCTGCCCCTCTCTGCTCTCACCCTCTTGCCCCTCTCTGCTCTCACCCTCCTGCCCCTCCTGCCCCTCTCTGCTCGCACCCTTCTGCCCCTCCTGCCCCTCTCTTCTCCCACCCTCCTGCCCCTCCTGCCCCTCTCTGCTCTCACCCTCCTGTCCCTCTCTGCTCTCACCCTCATGCCCCTCCTTCCCCTCTCTGGTCTCACCATCCTGCCCCTCCTGCCCCTCTCTGCTCGCAACCTCCTGCCCTTCTCGGCTCTCACCCTCCTGCCCCTCTCTGCTCTCACCCTCCTGCCCCTCCTGCCCCTCTCTGCTCTCACCCTCCTGCCCCTCTCTGCTCTCACCCTCCTGCCCCTCCTGCCCCTCTCTGGTCTCACCCTCCTGCCCCTCCTGCCCCTCTCTGCTCTCACCCTGCTGCCCCTCTCTGCTCTCACCCTCCTGTCCCTCTCTGCTCTCACCCTCCTGCCCCTCCTGCCCTTCCTGCCCCTCTCTGCTCTCACCCCCCTGCCTCTCCCGGCTCTCACCCTCCTGTCCCTCTCTGCTCTCACCCTCCTGCCCTCTCCTGCCCCTCTCTGCTCTCACCCTCCTGCCCCTCTCTGCTCTCACCATCCTGCCCCACTCTGCTCTCACCCTCCTCCTGCCCCAGCCTCCTCTCTCTGCTCTCACCCTCCTGCCCCTCTCTGCTCTCACCCTCCTGCCCCTCTCTGCCCACTATCCTGCCCCTCTGCTGCTCTCACCCTCCTGCCCCTCTCTGCTCTCACCATCCTGCCCCTCTCTCTCACCTCCTGCCCCTCCTGCCCCTCTCCTGCCCCTCTCTGCTCACCCTCCTGCCCCTCTCTGCTCTCACTATCATGTCCCTCTCTGCTCTCACACTCCTGCCCCTCTCTGCTCTCACCATCCTGCCCCTCTCTGCTCTCACCCTCCTGCCCCTCTCTGCTCTCACCCTCCTGCCCTCTCTGCTCTCACCCTCCCCTGCCCCTCTCTGCTCTCACCCTCCTCCCCTCCACCCTCCTGCCCCACTCTGCTCTCACCCTCCTGTCCCTATCTGCTCTCACCCTCCTGCTCCCTCCTGCCCCTCTCTGCTCTCACCCTCCTGCCCCTCTCTGCTCTCACCCTCCTGCCCCTCTCTGCTCTCACCCTCTCACCCTCCCGCCCCTCTCTGCTCTCACTATCATGTCCCTCTCTGCTCTCACACTCCTGCCCCTCTCTGCTCTCACCCTCCTGCCCCTCTCTGCTCTCACCCTCCTGCCCCTCTCTGCTCTCACCCTCCTGCCCCTCTCTGCTCTCACTATCCTGCCCCTCTCTGCTCTCACCCTCCTGCCCCTCTCTGCTCTCACTATCATGTCCCTCTCTGCTCTCACACTCCTGCCCCTCTCTGCTCTCACCCTCCTGCCCCTCTCTGCTCTCACCCTCCTGCCCCTCTCTGCTCTCACCCTCCTGCCCCTCTCTGCTCTCACTATCCTGCCCCTCTGCTCTCACCCTCCTGCCCCTCTCTGCTCTCACTATCATGTCCCTCTCTGCTCTCACACTCCTGCCCCTCTCTGCTCTCACTATCATGTCCCTCTCTGCTCTCACCCTCCTGCCCCTCTCTGCTCTCACCCTCCTGCCCCTCTCTGCTCTCACCCTCCTGCCCCTCTCTGCTCTCACCCTCCTGCCCCTCTCTGCTCTCACTATCCTGCCCCTCTCTGCTCTCACTATCATGTCCCTCTCTGCTCTCACACTCCTGCCCCTCTCTGCTCTCACCCTCCTGCCCCTCTCTGCTCTCACCCTCCTGCCCCCTCTCTCTGCTCTCACCCTCCTGCCCCTCTCTGCTCTCACTATCCTGTCCCTCTCTGCTCTCACCCTCCTGCCCCTCTCTGCTCTCACCCTCCTGCCCTCACTATCATGTCCCTCTCTGCTCTCACTATCCTGCCCCTCTCTGCTCTCACCCTCCTGCCCCTCTCTGCTCTCACCCTCCTGCCCCTCTCTGCTCTCACCCTCCTGCCCCTCTCTGCTCTCACTATCCTGCCCCCTCGCTAGTTCCTTCATATGTAATCAAAGCAGCAGGAGGAAGCCCTGCGGTCCAGGCCACTAGTCCTTGGGGTACTTTTGTTCAAATGTTCAGAGATTATACTTTCCTTGAATAACACAGTACAGTAGCTGACAAACAATGAGGTGAGCTCCACCCGCCCACGCCTTTCAATGGCACAGGAATATTAGAGGGTGGGTGTGGAGGGGGTAATGTACCTGGAAGGATCACAGGCTGTTTGATTACCTCGAAACAATCTGTGTGTGTTTATTGTTGACTCCAGGAGACTATTTGCTGAATGGGTATTAAGTGTGTGTGTGTGTGTGTGTGTGTGTGTGTGTGTGTGTGTGTGTGTGTGTGTGTGTGTGTGTGTGTGTGTGTGTGTGTGTGTGTGTGTGTGTGTGTGTGTGTGTGTGTGTGTGTCTATCCCTAACCTCAGTGTTGTGGTTTCAGACAGACAGCGGCCATTTGTAGAGGAGCAGAATAACAGTCCAGACGTGGTGTATATCAAGGAGAGCCAGCCTCTGGTCTTCCCCTGTAGGGTCACCCACCCTGACGCCACCGTGTCATTGGTCAAGGTGAGTTGCCTTCACTATTTCCACTACTAGCACTCCTGACTACATCTTAGAACAAAACACTTCTCTCTGTTTCTCCATCAGCACTCTCATCTGTACACAAGTCACAGTCATGTTGTTTCTGCTAGTACAGATCATTCAACACATTGTTCTTATCTTGGCAACCGTCCTGCCTTGGAGTGTGTGTGTCCGTTTGTTTGTGTCAGTCTGCGGATGTGTGTGGAAGTGTGTGGATATGTTTGTGAGTGTTGCTGCCTGAGTGGCGAGGGAGTGTACGTAAGTGCAATGAAGTGCAGTGTGTGTGTATGTATGTTTGTGGCAGCGTCTCAGTGTGTGTGTATGTATGTTTGTGGCAGTGTCTCAGTGTGTGTGTGTATGTGTGTTTGTGGCAGCGTCTCAGTGTGTGTGTATGTTTGTGGCAGCGTATCAGTGTGTGTGTATGTATGTTTGTGGCAGCGTCTCAGTGTGTGTGTATGTATGTTTGTGGCAGCGTCTCAGTGTGTGTGTATGTGTGTTTGTGGCAGCGTCTCCGTGTGTGTGTATGTTTGTGGCAGCGTATCAGTGTGTGTGTATGTATGTTTGTGGCAGCGTCTCAGTGTGTGTGTATGTATGTTTGTGGCAGCGTCTCAGTGTGTGTGTATGTGTGTTTGTGGCAGCATATCAGTGTGTGTGTATGTGTGTTTGTGGCAGCGTCTCAGTGTGTGTGTATGTATGTTTGTGGCAGCGTCTCAGTGTGTGTGTATGTATGTTTGTGGCAGCGTCTCAGTGTGTGTGTATGTATGTTTGTGGCAGCGTCTCAGTGTGTGTGTATGTGTGTTTGTGGCAGCGTCTCGGTGTGTGTGTATGTGTATTTGTGGCAGCGTCTCAGTGTGTGTGTATGTATGTTTGTGGCAGCGTATCAGTGTGTATGTGTGTTTGTGGCAGCGTCTCAGTGTGTGTGTATGTATGTTTGTGGCAGCGTCTCAGTGTGTGTGTATGTGTGTTTGTGGCAGCGTCTCAGTGTGTATGTATGTGTGTTTGTGGCAGCGTCTCAGTGTGTGTGTATGTGTGTTTGTGGCAGCGTCTCAGTGTGTGTGTATGTATGTTTGTGGCAGCGTATCAGTGTGTGTGTATGTGTGTTTGTGGCAGCGTCTCAGTGTGTGTGTATGTGTGTTTGTGGCAGCGTCTCAGTGTGTATGTATGTTTGTGGCAGCGTCTCAGTGTTTGTGTATGTGTGTTTGTGGCAGCATCTCAGTGTGTGTGTATGTTTGTGGCAGCGTCTCAGTGTGTATGTATGTTTGTGGCAGCGTCTCAGTGTGTGTGTATGTGTGTTTGTGGCAGCGTCTCAGTGTGTGTGTATGTTTGTGGCAGCGTCTCAGTGTGTATGTATGTTTGTGGCAGCGTCTCAGTGTGTGTGTATGTGTGTTTGTGGCAGCGTCTCAGTGTGTATGTATGTTTGTGGCAGCATCTCAGTGTGTGTGTATGTGTGTTTGTGGCAGCGTCTCAGTGTGTGTGTATGTGTGTTTGTGGCAGCGTCTCAGTGTGTGTGTATGTGTGTTTGTGGCAGCGTCTCAGTGTGTGTGTATGTGTGTTTGTGGCAGCGTCTCAGTGTGTGTGTATGTGTGTTTGTGGCAGCGTATCAGTGTGTGTGTATGTGTGTTTGTGGCAGCGTCTCAGTGTGTGTGTATGTATGTTTGTGGCAGCGTCTCAGTGTGTGTGTATGTGTGTTTGTGGCAGCGTATCAGTGTGTGTGTATGTGTGTTTGTGGCAGCGTCTCAGTGTGTGTGTATGTGTGTTTGTGGCAGCGTCTCAGTGTGTGTGTATGTGTGTTTGTGGCAGCGTCTCAGTGTGTGTGATACCTATTTTTTACTGCCATGTTCCGAGTGAGCGGCGCCTGCAGTTTCCTCTGTTGGCACCGTTGTTACCCCCGGAGACAGGACGTGGGGTCTGGAGGGCCCCCTGCCTCCGCCCCCTCCCCCCCACTCACACACCCCTCACTCCTATCCTCTACTGGAGGCGATCTGGCTGCCAAACTCCTCCTGATTCCTTAACCAGCCGGCCTTCAGGCCAGAGGATGATGAGGTGCCAGGCTTAATGGGCTGGCCAGGACTGACTGGTGCTAGCACGGCAAGGCATGCCCCTCAGGCAGATCTGTTAACAGTGGTGTTGTACGTAGGTAGCGTCTTCTGTGTGCAGAGACTGCAATAACATCCAGGTGATGCAATAACATCCAGGTGAGAGAAGTGGGCTACTGGTACTTTATCAGGTGAATGAAGGAATTTCCAAAGAGAGTTTCAGGAAACTGAAAAAGAGCGAAAGAACAAAATGAACCCCTCAGTCATCTCTCAGTCCCTGCTCTCCCTTCAGGATGTGAGGCGGACCCCGAAACGGGCGTTGCACAACACACACATTCTCACACACTTCTGTTGGCTCTCTGTGTTTACGTCCTGCTCCTATCTCCACACAAACCACACACTTCACTTCTGTTGGCTCCCTGTGTTTACGTCCTGCTCCTATCTCCACACAAACGTCCAGTCTCGAGCCACAAAGGTAATTATTCTAAAAATATCCCCTGTTCTCTCACTCCCTCCATCCGCCCCGGCCTGGCCCAGCATTCCGAACCTGGAGTCCACTCCACACACAAACACTGTCACACACTCTGCAGTGTTTTTTTCCTGGAAGGATTTTGCACTCTGCTTGGATCTTTAATTTGTTGTCCCACCTCTCAGCAGGGAACACTACCCAGGGGGCCATTCCCTCTCGCTGCCACCGTGAAGGTGACCCAGTGGGGTGAGGAGTGGAGGCAAGCGGAAGGGGGTAGTGTAGCATGACCTAGGGTTCCAGTCCAGTTCAGTCTCCATCCTGTAGTTACAGGATATGAGCAGATGGACTGGAGTCATGTTCCTACGTGCTTACTTCTCTCTCACCTTGCAACCCTCAGTCATCTCACCCACCTGCACCCCCTTGTGACCCCCTTACACCCACATACACCCCCCTCCAACCACCCTCCGTCCCCAACATCCTCTGAAGCCTCTCCTTCCAGGATTCAGCTACCAGGGGGTGGGGTGGAGGGGGGCACCAAGGGCATTCACAGGGGCCTAACAAGACAGAGGAGACATATAGGTATTTACTATAGTGTAGTGTATAAGGCAGAGGAAAATAGGAGGGAAAAGAGGCGTCTTAAGGTTGGACAAGGGATGTCACTACACTCTGCCAGGTAACACTGGGGATGAGGGGGCTATCAGCCAGGTAACAATGGGGATGTCCCACCTATCAGCAGGGAACACTGGGGATGAGGGGGCTATCAGCCAGTTAACACTGGGGGTGACCCAGGGGGATGAGGAGTTAACACTGGGGATGAGGGGGGCTATCAGCCAGTTAACACTGGGGGTGAGGGGAGTCCAGCCAGTTAACACTGGGGATGAGGGGGGCTATCAGCCAGTTAACACTGGGGATGAGGGGGCTATCAGCCAGTTAACACTGGGGGTGAGGGGAGATCAGCCAGTTAACACTGGGGATGAGGGGGCTATCATCCAGTTAACACTGGGGGTCCCAGGGGAGATCAGCTAACACTGGGGATGAGGGGGGCTATCAGCCAGGTAACACTGGGGATGAGGGGGCTAACAAGACAGGTAACACTGGGGATGAGGGGGTATAAGCCAGGTAACACTGGGGATGAGGGGGTCTTAAGGTTAACACTGGGGATGAGGGGGCTATCAGCCAGTTAACACTGGGGATGAGGGGGCTATCAGCCAGTTAACACTGGGGATGAGGGGGCTATCAGCCAGTTAACACTGGGGGTGAGGGGAGATCAGCCAGTTAACACTGGGGATGAGGGGGGCTATCAGCCAGTTAACACTGGGGGTGAGGGGAGATCAGCCAGGTAACACTGGGGATGAGGGGGGCTATCAGCCAGTTAACACTGGGGGTGAGGGGAGAACACTGGGGATGAGGGGGCTAGCCAGTTAACACTGGGGATGAGGGGGCTATCAGCCAGGTAACACTGGGGATGAGGGGGGCTATCAGCCAGGTAACACTGGGGATGAGGGGGGCTATCAGCCAGGTAACACTGGGGATGAGGGGGCTATCAGCCAGGTAACACTGGGGATGAGGGGGGCTATCAGCCAGGTAACACTGGGGATGAGGGGGGCTATCAGCCAGTTAACACTGGGGATGAGGGGGCTATCAGCCAGGTAACACTGGGGATGAGGGGGGCTATCAGCCAGGTAACACTGGGGATGAGGGGGCTATCAGCCAGGTAACACTGGGGATGAGGGGGCTATCAGCCAGTTAACACTGGGGATGAGGGGGGCTATCAGCCAGGTAACACTGGGGATGAGGGGGGCTATCAGCCAGTTAACACTGGGGATGAGGGGTCTATCAGCCAGTTAACACTGGGGATGAGGGGGGGTAACAGCCAGTTAACACTGGGGGTGAGGGGATATCAGCCAGTTAACACTGGGGGTGAGGGGATATTAACACTGGGGGTGAGGGGATATCAGCCAGTTAACACTGGGGGTGAGGGGATATCAGCCAGTTAACACTGGGGATGAGGGGATATCAGCCAGTTAACACTGGGGTGAAAGGTTATCAGCCAGTTAACACTGGGGGTGAAGGGGTAAGGGGGTATCAGCCAGTTAACACTGGGGGTAAGGGGATATCAGCCAGTTAACACTGGGGATGAGGGGATATCAGCCAGTTAACACTGGGGTGAAAGGTTATCAGCCAGTTAACACTGGGGGTGAAGGGGTAAGGGGGTATCAGCCAGTTAACACTGGGGGTAAGGGGGGTATCAGCCAGTTAACACTGGGGGTGAAGGGGTAAGGGGGGTATCAGCCAGTTAACACTGGGGGTGAAGGGTTGCGGGGGTATCAGCCAGTTAACACTGGGGGTGAAGGGGTAAGGGGGTATCAGCCAGTTAACACTGGGGGTGAAGAGGTAAGGGGGTATCAGCCAGTTAACACTGGGGGTATGGGGGGTATCAGCCAGTTAACACTGGGGGTGAAGGGGTAAGGGGGGTATCAGCCAGTTAACACTGGGGATGAAGGGGTAAGGGGTTATCAGCCAGTTAACACTGGGGGTGAAGGGGTAAGGGGGTATCAGCCAGTTAACACTGGGGGTGAATGGGTAAGGGGTTATCAGCCAGTTAACACTGGGGGTTAGGGGGGTATCAGCCAGTTAACACTGGGGATGAAGGTGTAAGGGGTTATCAGCCAGTTAACACTGGGGGTGAAGGGGTAAGGGGGTATCAGCCAGTTAACACTGGGGGTTATGGGGGTATCAGCCAGTTAACACTGGGGGTGAAGGGGTAAGGGGGTATCAGCCAGTTAACACTGGGGGTGAGGGGGGTATCAGCCAGTTAACACTGGGGGTGAAGGGGTGAGGGGGGTATCAGCCAGTTAACACTGGGGGTGAAGGGGTGAGGGGGTATCAGAGTTAACACTGGGGGTGAAGGGGTGAGGGTGTATCAGCCAGTTAACACTGGGGGTGAGGGGGGGTATCAGCCAGTTAACACTGGGGGTGAGGGGGGTATCAGCCAGTTAACACTGGGGGTGAGGGGGTATCAGCCAGTTAACACTGGGGGTGAGGGGGTATCAGCCAGTTAACACTGGGGGTGAGGGGGTATCAGCCAGTTAACACTGGGGGTTAGGGGGGTATCAGTCAGTTAACACTGGGGGTGAGGGGGGTATCAGCCAGTTAACACTGGGGGTGAGGAGGGCTATCAGCCAGTTAACACTGGGGGTGAGGGGGGTATCAGCCAGTTAACACTGGGGGTGAGGAGGGCTATCAGCCAGTTAACACTGGGGGTGAGGTGGGCTATCAGCCAGTTAACACTGGGGGTGAGGGGGGCGAGGTGGAGGGTCCACATGTTCCCCTGAGTGATGGCTGGATGCTTCCACCATGTCACTGAAACTCTAGTAAACATTTCCTTGAGTCTACCTCCTCCAAGAAAACAACCCTTTTACACAAGACTCTGTCTCTACAGTAACACAATACTCTGTCTCTACAGTAACACAAGACTCTGTCTCTACAGTAACACAAGACTCTGTCTCTACAGTAACACAAGACACTGTCTCTACAGTAACACAATACCCTGTCTCTACAGTAACACAAGACTCTGTCTCTACAGTAACACAAGACACTGTCTCTACAGTAACACAATACCCTGTCTCTACAGTAACACAAGACTATGTCTACAGTAACACAAGACTGTCTCTACAGTAACAATAGACTCTGTCTCTACAGTAACACAAGACTCTGTCTCTACAGTAACACAATATCCTGTCTCTACAGTAACACAATACCCTGTCTCTACAGTAACACAAGACTCTGTCTCTACAGTAACACAAGACTCTGTCTCTACAGTAACACAATACCCTGTCTCTACAGTAACACAAGACTCTGTCTCTACAGTAACACAATACCTTGTCTCTACAGTAACACAAGACTCTGTCTCTACAGTAACACAATACCCTGTCTCTACAGTAACACAAGACTCTGTCTCTACAGTAACACAAGACTCTGTCTCTACAGTAACACAAGACTCTGTCTCTACAGTAACACAAGACCTTGTCTCTACAGTAACTCTGTCTCTACAGTAACACAATACTCTGGCTCTACAGTAACACAATACTCTGGCTGTACAGTAACACAAGACTCTGTCTACAGTAACACAAGACTCTGTCTACAGTAACACAAGACTCTGTCTACAGTAACACAAGACTCTGTCTCTACAGTAACACAAGACTCTGTCTCTACAGTAACACAAGACTCTGTCTCTACAGTAACACAAGACTCTGGCTCTACAGTAACACAATACTCTGTCTCTACAGTAACACAAGACTGTCTCTACAGTAACACAATACCCTGTCTCTACAGTAACACAAGACTCTGTCTACAGTAACACAAGACTGTTTTTACACTGACAAGACTCTCTATAGTAATACAGATTTTTTAGTAATCGTTTTGTGTTATGCAGTAATAATAATAACATGCATCCCGCGTCTTGCCAATGTGGCCTCATTTGAGTCATTAATAGCCCCCATACTGTTCTGTGTGGTTGTGATGTTCATGATTTGCTCAGGAGTTGTGAATGTATGCAGTGTTGCTTTTGTGTGACTGTAAGTATGGTTGTGTTGTGTTCAGGATGTGGTCATGGTTCTGAATAACTCATGACATGGCTGGGTTGACTTCATGATTGGTTGGTGGTTGAGTTCACAAAATGGTTGTTGTTGTGCTGGGTTTATGGTGTGGCTATGGTTGTTGACCATGTTTTCTAATCCCTAACCGGAAACAGATATCTCATTTTGTGTGACATTGATTTTATTAGACTGTTTGTACAGTTGTGGTTGTGGTCATGACCGTGTGTGTTCATGCCTCCAGTTCCCTGACCGTGAGTTGACCCCAGACCAGAGGAACATAGTGTGGAACAGCAGACAGGGCTTCCTCATCCGCAGTCCCACCTACTTCTACATCGGCCTGTTCTCCTGCAAGACCTCTGTCAACGGGACCACACACTCCCTCAGTTACCTCACACACAGACAAGGTGAGCACACACACACAAATGCAGACACATACTCACAGACACATACATACACACATGCACGTGCACACACACACACTCATACACACTCACACACACACACACACAGACACACACACACACACACACACACACACACACACACACACACACACACACACACACACACACACACACACACACACACACACACACACACACACACACACACACACACACTTACATGACACACCTACAGACCAGTTGAGCACTACCAAGGCCAAGCATCTCAATTGATCTGGCAGTTTTTATATATTGCAGCAATTAAATGAGTGTCTCTTCCACTCCCCCTCTCCTCTCCAGTGAATAAGATTATGGAGGTGTATCTGAACAGTACTAGTCCCGTCCAGACTTTACAGGGGGACAGTCTGGCCATCAACTGTACTGTCACTGCAGAGTGGAACAGCAGAGTGTCCATCAGCTGGGACTACCCTGGGCAGGTGAGAAACATATGAAGTACACTAGAATTATGAAGTACACTACAATGAAGTACACTATGTTATGTAGTAGTGTATGTAGAATAACTTTGAAGTATTTATAACAGTACCAGTCAAAAGTTTGAACACATCTACTCATTTAAGGGTTTTTCTTTATTTAAAAAAAAACATGAAATAACACATATGGAATCATGTAGTAACCAAAAAGGTGTTCAACAAATCTAAATATATTTTATATTTGAGATTCTTCAAAGTAGCCACCCTTTTCGTTGATGACAGCTTTGTCAAAGTTCCTGAAATAGATTTGTTTTATGGAATATCTACAGTCCCATTATCATCAATCATCACTCCTGTGTTCCAATGGCACGTTGTGTTAGCTAATCCAAATTTATCATTTGTTTATCATTGATCATTAGAAAACCCTTTTGCAATTACGTTAGCACAGCTGAAAACTGTTGTTATGATTAAAGAAGCAATAAAACTGGCTTTCTTTAGACTTGTTGAGTATCTGGAGCATCAGCATTTGTGGGTTCGATTACAGGCTCAAAATGGCCAGAAACAAAGAATTTTCTTCTGAAACTCGTCAGTCTATTCTTGTTCTGAGAAATGAAGGCTATTCCACTTGAGAAATTGCAAAGAAACTGAAGATCTCGTATAACGTTGTGTACTACTCCCTTCACAGAACAGTGCAAACTTGCTCTAACCAGAATAGAAAGAGGAGTGGGAGGCCCCGGTGCACAACTGAACAAGAGGACAAGTTTGATAAACAGACGCCTCACAAGTCCTCATCTGGCAGCTTCATTAAATAGTACCCGCAAAACACCAGTCTCAACATCAACAGTGAAGAGGCAACTCAGGGATGCTGTAGTACACCTTGTGGAAAGCTACCCGAAACGTTTGACCCAAGTTAAACAATTTAAAGGCAATGCTACCAAATACTAATTGAGTGTATGTAAACTTCTGACCCACTAGGAAGAAATAAAATATTAAATAAATCATTCTCTCTACTATTATTCTGACATTTCACGTTCTTAAATAAAGTGGTGATACTAACTGACCTAAGACAGGGAATGTTTACTAGGATTAAATGTCAGGAATTGTGAAAAACTGAGTTTAAATGTATTTGGCTAAGGTGTATGTAAACTACCGACTTCAACTGTATATATATATATATATATATATATGCTTAGTAGATAACAACTTCAACATCTGCCTACCTGTTTGGAAGACTTTTACTATCAGAATAATATCTCTCCCTTTCTCTCTGTCTCCCCCCCTCCTCTCTCTCTCCCCTCAGGTAAACCGGGCAGCCATAATTAGTAGGCGTATCATGGCCAGTAAAACTCACATGGTTTTCTACAGTATTCTGTCCATCCCTAAACTCCACCGCTCTGACAGAGGGCTCTATATCTGCCGAGTGACCAGTGGACCGGTCAGCCGAGAGACTAACGTGTCAGTCACAGTCTACGGTGAGTCAAAATAAACACACTACTTCTCACCTCCGACTACACCCACATCTGTGACAAATTCATTGATGGTTAACACCCCCTTTTACCATAATAATATTAACCACAATCACAGTCTGTGTCACTCTCTGTAATATATCATTAATGCGTGATATTCTCTGTGTGTGTATGTGTGTTCGTGCATTTCTGTCTGTCTGTCTGTCTGTCTGTCTGTCTGTCTGTCTGTCTGTCTGTCTGTCTGTCTGTCTGTCTGTCTGTCTGTCTGTCTGTCTGTCTGTCTGTCTGTCTGTCTGTCTGCCTGTCTGTCTGTCTGTCTGTCTGTCTGTCTGTCTGTCTGTCTGTCTGCCTGCCTGTCTGTCTGTTTCTGTGTCTGTGTATCGTCCCAGACCGTCCGTATATCCGTCTGACACCCAGACAAGGGGCTATAGTGGAGGCTCATGCAGGACAGAAGTCCTACCGACTCTCCCCCAAACTACGGGCCTTCCCTGCCCCAGAGATCATCTGGTAAGAACATACGGACTGTCAGCTAACCTGCACACTATCTTACACCAGCCTACACTATTTGAGGGACAAATACAGATACTGTATACATTGTATCATTCTTAATTTGATCGTTCTTTAAGTTAATTGAAGAATTTCCTGTATGTTTTTCCGTATTAGGTTGAAGGATGGGAAGGTAGCAGCAGAACAGTGTTCCCGTTACCATGTGGACGGGAATTCCCTGGTGATCCGGGATGTGGCGAAGGAGGATGCAGGGAAGTACACTATCCTGGTGGGAATCCAGGAACACAGACTCTACCAGAACCTAACGCTCTCTCTGGTGGTCAACGGTGAGGACCAAGTCTTCCCTCCTCTCTTTACCCTCCATCGCTTTGTCCTCTTTTTCCTCTTCATACAACCCTCTCTTTTGCTCTGTGCCCACTTTGTGTCTCCAACCCATTATTCTGTTCCACATTGTCTCCTCTCGCTTCACTCATTCTCACCCTTTTTATCTCTTTCTCCAGCGCTCTTTTATTTGTTATTTTTCTCTCTCTTCTTCTCAACCTTCATCTTTCCTTCACACTCTCTTTCTGTGCTCATGGTCTGTCCTCTCTCACTCTCTGTGCTCATGGTCTGTCCTCTCTCTCTGTGCTCATAGTCTGTCCTCTACCTCTCTGTGCTCATGGTGTGTCCTCTCTCTCTGTGCTCATGGTCTGTCATCTCTCTCTCTCTCTCTCTCTCTCTCTCTCTCTCTCTCTCTCTCTCTCTCTCTGTGCTCATGGTCTGTCCTCTCTCTCTCCCTCTCTGTGCTCATGGTCTGTTCTCTCTCTCTCCCTCTCTGTGCTCATGGTCTGTTCTCTCTCTCTCCCTCTCTGTGCTCATGGTCTGTCCTCTCTCTCTCCCTCTCTGTGCTCATGGTCTGTTCTCTCTCTCTCTCTGTGCTCATGGTCTGTCCTCTCTCTCTCCCTCTCTGTGCTCATGGTCTGTCCTCTCTCTCTCTCTCTCTCTGTGCCCATGGTCTGTCCTCTCTCTCTCTCTCTCTCTCTCTCTGTGTGCTCATGGTCTGTCCTCTCTCTCTCCCTCTCTGTGCTCATGGTCTGTCCTCTCTCTCTCTCTCTCTCTCTCTCTGTGCTCATGGTCTGTTCTCTCTCTCTCCCTCTCTGTGCTCATGGTCTGTTCTCTCTCTCTCTGCTCATGGTCTGTCCTCTCTCTCCCTGTGCTCATGGTCTGTCCTCTCTCTCTCCCCCTCTCTGTGCTCACGGTCTGTCCTCTCTCCCTCTCTGTGCTCATGGTCTGTTGGTAGTGATGCGTAGTTTATCCCCCATGGGGCAGGTGGGTTTAGGGTCTTTAAACATTGAGTGGATGAAGGGTGTGTGGGTGTCGGCCTGGTTGAATAAAGAGAAAACAATGCATTAAAAATCCATAAATGCATCCTTCTTGTGCAATTCATATCAGAAAAGGTTCATGTCGATCCACTGAGGGGAAAAGGACAATGTCAGAGTTAATTCAGTAAGAGAAAAGCTGCGAAATAGAGAGTTGAAAATAAATAGAAGGAGGGCCAGAACAGTAGTCTAATGTTTGGGAAATATTAGGTGAAGTGGTAAAAGAAGATGATAGCAGTGGTAACTATGTTATGGTGATGATTGTGAGGCGCTATACACATTCAACAGTCACAGGACGGGGACTTCAAAATGGCACGTCAAGGAACTGTACTGTTTAGATGGGTTCATCGGAGGTGTTATCTTTATCAGCATCATCAGAGCTAATTGTTTTTCAACCACATAAAATATGTATCCAAGCCAAACTGAAATCTTATCAAAAAAAACATGTTGGGTTGTTTTAACAGCTTTTCATTTCCTTAAAACTGTCAAACCTGGGGGGTTTTTGTGCATTTTATTGCATTTTATGAAGTGCCTTTGAACGGGGTATGGTAGTAGGTGCCAGGCGCCTCTTTTTGTGTCAAGAACATGCTACACTGCTGGGGTTTTCACAGTTTGTGTGTATCAAGAATGGTCCACCAGCCAAAGGACATCCAGCCAACTTGACACAACTGTGTGAAGCATTGGAGTCAACATGGGCCAGCATCCCTGTGGAACGATTTCCACACCTTGTGGAGTCAACATGGGCCAGCATCCCTGTGGAACGCATCAACATGGGCCAGCATCCCTGTGGAACGCATTCCACACCTTGTGGAGTCAACATGGGCCAGCATCCCTGTGGAACGATTTCCACACCTTGTGGAGTCAACATGGGCCAGCATCCCTGTGGAACGCTTTCCACACCTTGTGGAGTCAACATGGGCCAGCATCCCTGTGGAACGCTTTCCACACCTTGGAGTCAACATGGGCCAGCATCCCTGTGGAACGCATTTCCACACCTTGTGGAGTCAACATGGGCCAGCATCCCTGTGGAACGATTCCACACCTTGTGGAGTCAACACACATCCCTTGTTCCACACCTTGTGGAGTCAACATGGGCCAGCATCCCTGTGGAACGCTTTCCACACCTTGTAGAGTCAACATGGGCCAGCATCCCTGTGGAACGATTTCCACACCTTGTAGAGTCAACATGGGCCAGCATCCCTGTGGAACGCTTTCCACACCTTGTAGAGTCAACATGGGCCAGCATCCCTGTGGAATCATTCCACACCTTGTGGAGTCCATGCCCAGACAAATTGAGCTGATTCTGAGGGGGAAAAACATGGGGCATCCCTGTGGGTGGAACGCATTTCCACACCTTGTTGCAACTCCCTGGGCCAGCACACCTGTGGAACGGAGCATTCCACAATATTAGGAAGGTGTTCTTAATATTTTCTACACTCAGTGTATAGTCGGGTGGTTGCGGATGGATTATTAGCAATGTCGGGTGGGTGAACAAACAGCAGACCCGTACACCACCAGTCTGTGTCTCTCTCTGTTTTCCTCCAGTGAGTCCTGGGATAGGGGAGAAGGCGGTGTCCTTGCAGGACCCAGGTAGTGTCCCGCAGGGCAGCAGACAAGCCCTGCACTGCAGCTCCCACGGAGTCCCCCCTCCTCAAATCGCCTGGCTCTGGCACCCCTGCCCCCCCAAAGGCCTGTAAGTACATCTGGTGCTCACATTGTCACACGCAGTAGCACAGAAACACACGTCTTCCTAAAGGTGTGGAAGTTCTCCTTTACATTACATACGTCATGTATTTTAGTCATATTGTTCTTAACTTAGAACTGGGACAGAAAGGTATCTGTGTCTATAATATGAGGGCCTGTTTTAGGGTGTGAATGGAGAATGTCTGTGTCTATAATATGAGGGCCTGTTTTAGGGTGTGAATGGAGAATGTCTGTGTCTATAATATGAGGGCCTGTTTTAGGGTGTGAATGGAGAATGTCTGTGACTATAATATGAGGGCCTGTTTTAGGGTGTGAATGGAGAATGTCTGTGTCTATAATATGAGGGCCTGTTTTAGGGTGTGAATGGAGAATGTCTGTGTCTATAATATGAGGGCCTGTTTTAGGGTGTGAATGGAGAATGTCTGTGTCTATAATATGAGGGCCTGTTTTAGGGTGTGAATGGAGAATGTCTGTGTCTATAATATGAGGGCCTGTTTTAGGGTGTGAATGGAGAATGTCTGTGTCTATAATATGAGGGCCTGTTTTAGGGTGTGAATGGAGAATGTCTGTGTCTATAATATGAGGGCCTGTTTTAGGGTGTGAATGGAGAATGTCTGTGTCTATAATATGAGGGCCTGTTTTAGGGTGTGAATGGAGAATGTCTGTGTCTATAATATGAGGGCCTGTTTTAGGGTGTGAATGGAGAATGTCTGTGTCTAAAGTATGAGGGCCTGTTTTAGGGTGTGAATGGAGAATGTCTGTGTCTATAATATGAGGGCCTGTTTTAGGGTGTGAATGGAGAATGTCTGTGTCTATAATATGAGGGCCTGTTTTAGGGTGTGAATGGAGAATGTCTGTGTCTATAATATGAGGGCCTGTTTTAGGGTGTGAATGGAGAATGTCTGTGTCTATAATATGAGGGCCTGTTTTAGGGTGTGAATGGAGAATGTCTGTGTCTATAATATGAGGGCCTGTTTTAGGGTGTGAATGGAGAATGTCTGTGTCTATAATATGAGGGCCTGTTTTAGGGTGTGAATGGAGAATGTCTGTGTCTATAATATGAGGGCCTGTTTTAGGGTGTGAATGGAGAATGTCTGTGTCTATAATATGAGGGCCTGTTTTAGGGTGTGAATGGAGAATGTCTGTGTCTATAATATGAGGGCCTGTTTTAGGGTGTGAATGGAGAATGTCTGTGTCTATAATATGAGGGCCTGTTTTAGGGTGTGAATGGAGAATGTCTGTGAGTTTGTTTGTGAAGGGAGACATGTTTGGTCTATTTCAGCATGTGTTCAGACAGGGTTTCCTCTTTGCAACCAGAACAGATGCCTTTTGAAGCCTTTCATGTCTGTGAGTGTGTGAATGTGTGTGTGTCTGTGTGTCTGTGTGTTTCATCATGTCTTTGTCTGTGTCTATTACCATATGTTTCTGTCACTGCCTAATGTCCGTGTGTCTGTCATCTGTCCGTCTCCGTGTGCCTATTCACAGACACAGAGGGCCTTCAAGTTTTAATCGAGGTGTGAATGGAGAGGCCTGTTCTGTGTTCTCAGTCACTTCGATATGAGGCCTGTTCTGTGTTCTCAGTCACTTCGATAGAGGCCTGTTCTGTGTTCTCAGTCACTTCAGATGAGGCCTGTTCTGTGTTCTCAGTCACATCGATAGAGGCCTGTTCTGTGTTCTCAGTCACTTAAATAGATGTTCTGTGTTCTCAGTCACATCGATAGTGGCCTGTTCTGTGTTCTCAGTCACTTAAATAGAGGCTGTTCTGTGTTCTCAGTCACTTCGATAGAGGCCTGTTCTGTGTTCTCAGTCACTTCGATATGTTCTGTGTTCTCAGTCACTTAAATAGAGGCCTGTTCTGTGTTCTCAGTCACATCAATAGAGGCCTGTTCTGTGTTCTGTCACTTCGATAGAGGCTGTTCTCAGTCACTTAAATAGAGGCCTGTTCTGTGTTCCCAGTCACTTCGATAGAGGCCTGTCTGTGTTCTCAATCACTTCGATAGAGGCCTGTTCTGTGTTCTCAGTCACTTAAATAGAGGCCTGTTCTGTCTTCTCAGTCACTTAAATAGAGGCCTGTTCTGTGTTCTCAGTCACTTCGATAGAGGCCTGTTCTGTGTTCTCAGTCACTTCGATAGAGGCCTGTTCTGTGTTCTCAGTCACTTCGTAGAGGCCTGTTCTGTGTTCTCAGTCACTTCGATAGTGGCCTGTTCTGTGTTCTCAGTCACTTCGATAGAGGCCTGTTCTGTGTTCTCAGTCACTTAAATTGAGGCCTGTTCTGTGTTCTCAGTCACTTCGATAGAGGCCTGTTCTGTGTTCTCAGTCACTTCGATAGAGGCCTGTTCTGTGTTCTCAGTCACTTAAATAGAGGCCTGTTCTGTGTTCTCAGTCACTTCGATAGAAGCCTGTTCTGTGTTCTCAATCACTTAAATAGAGGCCTGTTCTGTGTTCTCAGTCACTTAAATAGAGGCCTGTTCTGTGTTCTCAGTCACTTAAATAGAGGCCTGTTCTGTGTTCTCAGTCACTTCGATAGAAGCCTGTACTATGTTCTCAGTCACTTAAATAGAGGCCTGTTCTGTGTTCTCAGTCACTTAAATAGAGGCCTGTTCTGTGTTCTCAGTCACTTAAATAGAGGCCTGTTCTGTGTTCTCAGTCACTTCGATAGAAGCCTGTCCTATGTTCTCAGTCACTTAAATAGAGGCCTGTCCTGTGTTCTCAGTCACTTCGATAGAGGCCTGTTCTGTGTTCTCAGTCACTTAAATAGAGGCTTGTTCTGTGTTCTCAGTCACATCGATAGTGGCCTGTTCTGTGTTCTCAGTCACTTAAATAGAGGCTTGTTCTGTGTTCTCAGTCACTTCGATAGAGGCCTGTTCTGTGTTCTCAGTCACTTCGATAGAGGCTTGTTCTGTGTTCTCAGTCACTTAAATAGAGGCCTGTTCTGTGTTCTCAGTCACATCAATAGAGGCCTGTTCTGTGTTCTCAGTCACTTCGATAGAGGCTTGTTCTGTGTTCTCAGTCACTTAAATAGAGGCCTGTTCTGTGTTCCCAGTCACTTCGATAGAGGCCTGTCTGTGTTCTCAATCACTTCGATAGAGGCCTGTTCTGTGTTCTCAGTCACTTAAATAGAGGCCTGTTCTGTCTTCTCAGTCACTTAAATAGAGGCCTGTTCTGTGTTCTCAGTCACTTCGATAGAGGCCTGTTCTGTGTTCTCAGTCACTTCGATAGAGGCCTGTTCTGTGTTCTCAGTCACTTCGATAGAGGCCTGTTCTGTGTTCTCAGTCACTTCGATAGTGGCCTGTTCTGTGTTCTCAGTCACTTCGATAGAGGCCTGTTCTGTGTTCTCAGTCACTTAAATTGAGGCCTGTTCTGTGTTCTCAGTCACTTCGATAGAGGCCTGTTCTGTGTTCTCAGTCACTTCGATAGAGGCCTGTTCTGTGTTCTCAGTCACTTAAATAGAGGCCTGTTCTGTGTTCTCAGTCACTTCGATAGAAGCCTGTTCTGTGTTCTCAATCACTTAAATAGAGGCCTGTTCTGTGTTCTCAGTCACTTAAATAGAGGCCTGTTCTGTGTTCTCAGTCACTTAAATAGAGGCCTGTTCTGTGTTCTCAGTCACTTCGATAGAAGCCTGTTCTGTGTTCTCAATCACTTAAATAGAGGCCTGTTCTGTGTTCTCAGTCACTTAAATAGAGGCCTGTTCTGTGTTCTCAGTCACTTCGATAGAAGCCTGTTCTGTGTTCTCAGTCACTTAAATAGAGGCCTGTCCTATGTTCTCAATCACTTAAATAGAGGCCTGTCCTATGTTCTCAGTCACTTAAATAGAGGCCTGTCCTATGTTCTCAGTCACTTAAATAGAGGCCTGTTCTGTGTTCTCAGTCAAGATTGGTTGTTTTCTAAATCAAACGCTATGATTTAATGAACTTCCTGTCCTGAATGCAGGGTGAGATGTTTATTATTGTGATTGCGCACTGGATTCTTTGATGCCTTTTCTAATATGACACACACACACTTTCAAACCACTCTCACAAAACACACACTCATACACTGACACACACATTTTTTGAAAGGTCTTGTAAAAACGGCCCTGCCCAACAATCAGCAATGATATTCCAACACACACACTGATCTTACCATACACACATTTTTAAGTCCTCATGAGAAGTGGCCCTGCCCAGCAATCAACTGTCATTGACACACACACACACACACACACACAACACACACACACACACACACACACGCACACACACACGCACGCACGCACGCACGCACACACACACACACTTGGCAAAAACATGACTTGAGTTGGTTTTGGAGGTCAGACACTATTGTGTTGGTTGTGTTAAGGTCAAAGAGGTTAACCGTTACCTGAACATCATGGCTTCCAGACCAAGCTACCGCCCATGTTATATTCCCCTACTGAGACACACTGTGACATCACTGTGTACTTGACATTTCACACCAGCATACACACACACACACACACACACACACACACACACACACACACACACACACACACACACACACACACACACACACACACACACACACACACACACACAAACACACACTGCCCACTTCCAATTCTTGTGGAAAGTCTTTATCGTCACATCTCCACAGTAAATTGCCATAGCAACATCACATAACTTCACTAAACCAATGAGCAGTGACTCGTGCTCCTACCTCAACATGGATGGCTTTACCTGGTAAAACTCTGGTAGAAATGACATTTTCAATGATTATGAATTGGCAAGCCAGCCAGGAGAAAGTGTGACACCTCACAGTCCAGAAAGGTCTAACGAGGCTTACACAGCCTAACAAGAAGATGCCTTCTGAGCACAGAGGAGCTGTGACAAGTCATCAATTATAGCCTATGTTGAGTCTTGCATGCGTACTGATACTCCCCGTTGGCCACTCTCACTACCTGCAAAGAGTGATCCATTTAAGTTGCTTTCATTACAAATGAGGTATTCAGACAGGTGAAAGAGATTTGGGGTTCAGACTTGTGTAATGAGATTTCTTTGAATGTGATTTCCTTGTTGTTTGTTTACTGTAAAGCAGTGAGAGCTCCAGCATTCTGTTCTTGTTCTAGAGTTCTAGAGTAATGATTCAGAATGTGAATAGATTCTGATTCGCCCTGACCAGGCCCTTGTTCTTTGTAGCTCTGGCGGAACACGGGCCTGATGCCGCGCCGGAGGAGGCCCAGCGACAGTGGGCCAGGCTGGGCCAGGCTGATGGGGACCTGGGTCCTCAGGGTAGGGTGTGGGTCTACAGCCTGTTTCTGGCCCTGGATCCTTGGACTTGGGTCTGGGGCCTGGATCCACCCTTATGTCCTAGGTCTGGGTCCTTGGTGCTGGATGTGTCCCTGGGTCCAGTCATGGATCCTTGGTCTTGTCCTGGGCCCTGGGAACCGCAGCGCTCTTATCTGGCCCGGGCAGGAGGCTCGCCGGGTTTCCTGTGCGAAAATCAGAGCGCTTTTCCTCTCCTTGTTTGGCTTCCTCCCCGACGCGAGACGCTTCCCAGCAGCGTGATTGTCCCTCCGTCTTCAAACGTGGCAGAGTCCTGCTTCCTCAAGGGCTTGATCTATTCTTGAGACCCCCCCTCCCCTCCTCATTCCCCCTCCCCTGGCCTTCCCCAACTCGCCAGCTCTGCCCCTCATCCCCAAACCTTCGTTTCACTTCATTAAAATATCCCCCCACCACACCACCACCACCATCACCGGCTCCACCACACTCAGCAAGGCTGTTCCCAAGGCAGCCGGCGCCTTCAATGACAGACATTACAGCCACCTAGCGACCCCACATTGGTGCTCTCTGGGATCTTGGGGTTGGAGGGCAGGGGGGCAGGACAGTGACCTGGTACACTGTTGAAGAGGAGGATGAGGAAGAAGAGGAGTGAGAGGTCACACCACACTGAGGACAATGATCTGATCTGCTTTTAATGGTTATTATTCTATTTATTTATTTCCCGTTACCCAGGTTGCATTTTTACACCCCTTCTCTGGCTTCTTCTTCTTTTTACATTGTTACTTTTCTCAGACATTTTGAGCCAGAAAGAAGTGCCCTTCCATCCATCCACTAAGCCACGTTTTTCTGGAGCTGCTTTTGCTTCTTGTGTTCCTAGAGTGGTACTATAATGGGTACATGAGCCTGTCCCCAGCCCCGAGCCCTGCCATCCTGTTGTAGTTCTGACATCCACAAAAGCTGTGAGTTCTGACTGTAAATCATATACCTTATAAGTAAGTTGCTACATCTCAGATGGGCGAGCGGGAGAGAGAGAGAGAGAGAGAGAGAGAGAGAGAGAGAGAGAGAGAGAGAGAGAGAGAGAGAGAGAGAGAGAGAGAGAGAGAGAGAGAGAGAGAGAGAGAGAGAGAGAGAGGGGGGGATGCCTTACAGTTCTCTGTTACTGGAAGATACTCGGGGACTGCTCATCAAACACCTACCATGTAGGAGTTACCCAGGACCCAGAGTCAATGACAGTCATATGTCATCTTATGTCATGTTATGTCATTTGTAAGGCGTTTCACTGTATATCAACCATTTGTCATCCAGAGTGAATTTATGTATTATACTGCAATTTATTGTGTGGAAAATAGTTTGTCTTTGCGTGTGATATATGAAGAATGTATTTCCAAAATGCTAAATATCAATTTTCAGAAGTGTTGGTAAATTAGCTTTTATTGTTTAAAGTTATGAAAGAGATTGGTGTATTTTGTCACTATCTAATCATGACATGGGTTGTTCAATGAAAGACATGTATTTGTTTAAAATCTCTCACTTGATGGATTCATTTCAGACAAAAATTGTTTACATTTCTTTTTTGCAAAATGCTAATTATCCGCCTCACTCTCAGAGAAGTAGTCCTGCTAGGTTTTACACATTCAAATGTAACAAATAACTACATTTTGAATAAAGAACTGTTCAAATGATACATTTGTGACATCAATATTTTTTTAAATGATTTAAAATGTTTTATAAATATAATTCAACACAGTAATATGAGATCTGTATGTAAAACATTTAACATTTTAGTCATTTAGCAGATGCTCTTATCCAGAGCGCCTTAGAGTTAGTGCATTCATCTTAAGAAAGCTAGGTGAGACAACCACATATCACAGTCAAATATGCAGGATACAAACATTCCATTCCAGCGTAACAATTGATATATAGAGATTTGCAAAAAAAAACATTACAATTCACATCTAAAATCTATGAATAAAAAAATCTGAAAACAGTTATATTTTACACACACATAAAGGTACCCATAAGCAATAATTTCTGATGAAAAAAACACAAATGTGAATAATTGGTGGATATAGTGTTTTGGAAATAAACTCTTCATATGTACAGGAAGCTGTTTTTATGGTTTTTTTGAGTGTCATAGTCGTGCATGTAGGCTTCCAAACCCCTTTTTGGTTCCATGTCGAAGACTTCTGGGTTTAATGTAAAACCCTCTGTGGAAAGGGTTCTACATGGAACCCAAAAGGGTTCTACCTGAAACCAAAGGGGTTCTTCAAAGGGTTCTCCTATTGGGACAGCCAAAGAACCCTTTCAGGTTACATTATTTTCTAAGAATGTAATGTCTGTTGATTTGTGTGTGTGTGTGTGTGTGTGTGTGTGTGTGTGTGTGTGTGTGTGTGTGTGTGTGTGTGTGTGTGTGTGTGTGTGTGTGTGTGTGTGTGTGTGTGTGTGTGTGTGTGTGTGTGTGTATTAATGATGATGATGATGATGATGATGATGAGCAACGAGACTTCCACACTGAGTTTATTCATTCTACGGGTCTCTCCCTTTGTGATTCATTCCATGTATACAGATTTTCTATGAGTAATATATGAATCTAATATTTAATAATTTTATATGACTAACTTACTTATGATAATTGCCAATAATGGCCAAATTTGTATGAAAACTTTTCATATGTATTGTTTTAAATGTTATATTAAATGTATGTTTTTTACATTAAATGTTGCTTTAAATTGTGTGTTGCTTCCTACTTTTCGACGTGTCATGGTTTTTAGGTAGTAACTCATTTTGCGGGTTTTCTAAATTAAATACTGAGACAACATCATAGACAGGCCAACAGTCAGTCATCTCACCCTGGGAAGGCACACTGTGTGAATGTGTCTATGTATGAGTGTGTATGTGTATGCGTGTGTTATGTCATCTAACTAAACTTGTCTGTGTCCACATATGTAGAACCATCTCTGTGTGTTTGTGTGTGTGTGTGTACGTGCAAGTGTGTGTGCACGTATGTGCATGTGTTTCCTGGGAGGCGTGGGAGAGTCGGCTGGCTGATGAGTGTATGTGTGTGTGAGTGTGTGTCAGGGCCCTTGGTGTCATGCACAGGGTGGGTCACCCCTACAGGACACGGGCACTCGCTATCTCTGCCAAGAGGAAGAGCAATCAGAAAGAGAGAGGGCTGAGAGGAGGATGGGAGAGATGAGAGGAGCCAACCAGGGAGGGGTATGGGATAGTCTGAGAACAGAGAGAGAGAGAGAGAGAGAGAGAGAGAGAGAGAGAGAGGAGGGAGGGAGCGAGAGACACATAGAGAGAGAGAAACACAGAGAGAGAGGGAGAGGGAGGGGAGGGGAGGGGGGGGGGAGGGGGAGGGGAGGAGGCACTGGCCATGGGATAGAATCAGTTTGTCACACACACACACACACAGAGAGAGAGAGAGAGAGAGACAGTGGCAAGAAAAAGTATGTGAACCCCTGTGAATTACCTGGATTTCTGTATAAATTGGTCATCAAATTTGATCTGATCTTCATCTAAGTCACAACAATAGACAAACAAGTGTGCTTAAACTAATAACACACAAATTATTGTATTTTTCTTGTCTATATTGAATACATAATTTAAACATTCACAGTGTAGGTGGGAAAAGTATGTGAACCCCTAAGCTAATGACTTCTCCAAAAGCTAATTGGAGTAAGGAGTCGGCTAACCTGCAGTCCAATCAATGAAACGAGATTAGAGATGTTGGTTGGAGCTGCCTTGCCCTATAAAAACACTCACAAAATTTTAGTTTACTATTCACAAGAAGCATTGCCTGATGTGAACCATGCCTCGAACAAGAGATCGCAGAAGATTAAGAATTGTTGACTTGCATAAAGCTGGAAAGGGTTTGTGATCATTTGAGATTATGAAAGGTGTTGAAATATTGTTGTAGGAATATAAAAATCAGAGTTGCTCTGCGAGAAAAATCTCAAATGATCTACTTGAAGGCGCGCAATGTCATTTAAAAGCAGGCAGAGAGATATTCTTTTTTCTTCAGATGGACATAGAAAGGTAACAGTGTAGCCAGGAGTTGTTCATTACCCGGGAAAACCCCAGTGGTTAATCCCCTTGGAATGTTTAAGAATAGAATGGACAATTCATGAATGGTGGGATGATTTAAGAATGGAGGGATGATTTAAGAATGGAGGGATGATTTAAGAATGGAGGGATGTTAGCTGACAATACCACCTCTACATCCTACAGTACAGGAATGAACAATGTCGGCAGAGAGTACATGCTGCTACAGACACTGACACCATTTACAAGACTCCATCGGGAAAGCAGTTGAGCAGTGAACAAGGGATGATGATGATGATGGTAGTGCTGCTGATGTCATAATAAGGATGCTGATGGTTAGGAGACAATAATAGGGATGATGATGACGATGATGGCCAAGATAAAGATGAAGATAGCGATTACAATAGTGATGATGAGTTCCGGTCTTCCTCCTGCAGCGCACAGCTGTGGAACAAACACACTCTCACACACACACCTGCCGTCTGGCTAGCCGTGACTTCACTGTGTCAACACAGCTGAGCCCTGTCCCTCTCTTACTCCTCCTCACTATGGAGCCTGGTGAGAGAGAGGGCCCCCAGCACATCCACACAGAACCACATCCTACACACAGACAGGAAGTGCTCCAGGGGAAGAATAAGGTGAGCGCACCACCGGTGGAGTGGACAGGCTGAGACACAGAGGGAGGGACTGTGATGGATTACACACACATACCCCAGAGAAACACACACACACTGACACACACATACCCCAGAGAAACACACACACACTGACACACACATACCCCAGAGAAACACACACACACTGACACACACATACCCCAGAGAAACACACACACACTGACACACACACACTGACACACACATGACACACACACACTGACCCACAGAGAAACACACACACACACACACACACTGACACACACACACTGACACACACATACCCCAGAGAAACACACACACACTGACACACACATACCCCAGAGAAACACACACACACTGACACACACACACTGACACACACATACCCCAGAGAAACACACACACACTGACACACACACACTGACACAGCCATGATGGATTACACACACATACCCCAGAGAAACACACACACACTGACACAGCCATGATGGATTACACACACATACCCCAGAGAAACACACACACACTGACACACACACACTGACACACACTGACACAGCCATGATGGATTACACACACATACCCCAGAGAAACACACACACACTGACACACACACACTGACACAGCCATGATGGATTACACACACATACCCCAGAGAAACACACACACACTGACACACACACACTGACACAGCCATGATGGATTACACACACATACCCCAGAGAAACACACACACACTGACACACACATACCCCAGAGAAACACACACACACTGACACACACATACCCCAGAGAAACACACACACACACTGACACACACACACTGACACAGCCATGATGGATCACACACACATACCCCAGAGAAACACACACACACTGACACACACACACTGACACAGCCATGATGGATTACACACACATACCCCAGAGAAACACACACACACTGACACACACACACACACATGACACACACACACACATGAGAAACACACACACACTGACACATGACACAGCCATGGATGGATACACACACATACCCCAGAGAAACACACACACTGACACACACACATGACACAGCCATGATGGATTACACACACACAGCCATGATGGATTACACACACATACCCCAGAGAAACACACACACACACACACACACTGACACAGCCATGACACCCCAGAGAAACACACACACTGACACACACATACCCACAGCCATGATGGATTACACACATACCCCAGAAACACACACACACACTGACACAGCACTGACACAGCCATGATGGAACACACACACACTGACACACACACCCCAGATGAAACACACACACACTGACACATTACACACACTGACACAGCCATGATGGATTACACCCCAGAGAAACACACACACACTGACACACACACACAGCCATGATGGATTACACATTACACACACACTGACACACACACACTGACACAGCCATGATGGATTACACACACATACCCCAGAGAAACACACACACACTGACACACACACACTGACACAGCCATGATGGATCACACACTGACACACTGACACAGCCATGATGACACAGCCATGATGGATTACACACACATACCCCAGAGAAACACACACACACTGACACACACACACTGACACAGCCATGATGGATCACACACTGACACAGCCATGATGGATTACACACACATACCCCAGAGAAACACACACACACACTGACACACACACACTGACACAGCCATGATGGATTACACACTGAGAAACACACACACACACTGACACACACACACTGACACAGCCATGATGGATTACACACACATACCCCAGAGAAACACACACACACTGACACACACACACTGACACAGCCATGATGGATTACACACTGACACAGCCATGATGGATCACACACTGACACAGCCATGATGGATTACACACACATACCCCAGAGAAACACACACACACTGACACACACACACTGACACAGCCATGATGGATTACACACACATACCCCAGAGAAACACACACACACTGACCATGATGGATTACACACTGACACAGCCATGATGGATTACACACTGACACAGCCATGATGGATTACACACTGACACAGCCATGATGGATTACACACACATACCCCAGACACAGCACACTGATGGATTACACACTGACACAGCCATGATGGATTACACACTACCCCAGAGAAACACATGATGGATTACACACTGACACAGCCATGATGGATCACACACTGACACAGCCATGATGGATCACACACTGACACAGCCATGATGGATCACACACTGACACAGCCATGATGGATTACACACTGACACAGCCATGATGGATCACACACTGACACAGCCATGACACAGCCATGATGGATTATCACACTGACACAGCCATGATGGATTACACACTGATGGATTACACAGCCATGATGGATTACACACTGATGGATCACAGCCATGATGGATGATGGATTACACACTGACACAGCCATGATGGATTACACACACTGACACAGCCATGATGGATTATCACACACTGACACAGCCATGATGGATATCACACTGACACAGCCATGATGGATTACACACTGACACAGCCATGATGGATCACACACTGACACAGCCATGATGGATCACACACTGACACAGCCATGATGGATATCACACACTGACACAGCCATGATGGATATCACACTGACACAGCCATGATGGATTACACACTGACACAGCCATGATGGATCACACACTGACACAGCCATGATGGATCACACACTGACACAGCCATGATGGATATCACACTGACACAGCACGATGGATTACACTGACACACACAGCACACCATGATGGATTACACACACACACACACACACACACACACACACACACACACACACACACACACACACACACACACACACACACACACACACACACACACACACACAGAGAGAGAGACAGTGGCAAGAAAAAGTATGTGAACCCCTGTGAAATACCTGGATTTCTGTATAAATTGGTCATCAAATTTGATCTGATCTTCATCTAAGTCACAACAATAGACAAACAAGTGTGCTTGAACTAATAACACACAAATTATTGTATTTTTCTTGTCTATATTGAATACATAATTTAAACATTCTCAGTGTAGGTGGGAAAAGTATGTGAACCCCTAAGCTAATGACTTCTCCAAAAGCTAATTGGAGTAAGGAGTCAGCTAACCTGCAGTCCAATCAATGAACCGAGATTGGAGATGTTGGTTGGAGCTGCCTTGCCCTATAAAAACACTCACAAAATTTTAGTTTACTATTCACAAGAAGCATTGCCTGATGTGAACCATGCCTCGAACAAGAGATCGCAGAAGATTAAGAATTGTTGACTTGCAAAAAGCTGGAAAGGGTTACAAAAGTATTTCTAAAATACTTGATGTTCATCAGTCCACGATAAGACAAATTGTCTATAAACTGAGAAAGTTCAGCTCTGTTGCTACTCTCCCTAGGAGTGGCAATCCTGCAAAGATGACTGCAAGAGCACAGCGCAGAATTCTCAATGAGGTTAAGAAGAATCCTAGAGTGTCAGCTAAAGACTTACAGAAATCTCTGGAACTTGCAAACATCTCTGTTGACGAGTCTACGATACGTAAAACACTAAACAAGAATGGTGTTCATAGGACACCACGGAAGAAACCACTGCTGTCCAAAAAAAACATTGCTGCATGTCTGAAGTTGCCAAAGCGCGCCTGGATGTTCTACAGATCTTCTGACAAACTATTCTGTGGACAGATGAAACTACAGTTGAGTTGTTTGGAAGGAACACAACACTATGTGTGGAGAAAAAAAGGCACAGCACACCAACATCAAAACCTCATCCTAAGGTTATTAGCTTAAGCAGACAGTTTTCCTATTGTTGTGACTTACAGTGCCTTGCGAAAGTATTCGGCCCCCTTGAACTTTGCAACCTTTTGCCACATTTCAGGCTTCAAACATAAAGATATAAAACTGTATTTTTTGTGAAGAATCAACAACAAGTGGGACACAATCATGAAGTGGAACGACATTTATTGGATATTTCAAACTTTTTTAACAAATCAAAAACTGAAAAATTGGCCGTGCAAAATTATTCAGCCCCCTTAAGTTAATACTTTGTAGCGCCACCTTTTGCTGCGATTACAGCTGTAAGTCGCTTGGGGTATGTCTCTATCAGTTTTGCACATCGAGAGACTGACATTTTTTCCCATTCCTTCTTGCAAAACAGCTCGAGCTCAGTGAGGTTGGATGGAGAGCATTTGTGAACATCAGTTTTCAGTTCTTTCCACAGATTCTCGATTGGATTCAGGTCTGGACTTTGACTTGGCCATTCTAACACCTGGATATGTTTATTTTTGAACCATTCCATTGCAGATTTTGCTTTATGTTTTGGATCATTGTCTTGTTGGAAGACAAATCTCTGTCCCAGTCTCAGGTCTTTTGCAGACTCCATCACGTTTTCTTCCAGAATGGTCCTGTATTTGGCTCCATCCATCTTCCCATCAATTTTAACCATCTTCCCTGTCCCTGCTGAAGAAAAGCAGGCCCAAACCATGATGCTGCCACCACCATGTTTGACAGTGGGTATGGTGTGTTCAGGGTGATGAGCTGTGTTGCTTTTACGCCAAACATAACGTTTTGCATTTTTGCCAAAAAGTTCCATTTTGGTTTCATCTGACCAGAGCACCTTCTTCCACATGTTTGGTGTGTCTCCCAGGTGGCTTGTGGCAAGCTTTAAACGACACTTTTTATGGATATCTTTAAGAAATGGTCTTCTTGCCACTCTTCCATAAAGGACAGATTTGTGCAATATACGACTGATTGTTGTCCTATGGACAGAGTCTCCCACCTCAGCTGTAGATCTCTGCAGTTCATCCAGAGTGATCATGGGCCTCTTGGCTGCATCTCTGATCAGTCTTCTCCTTGTATGAGCTGAAATTTTAGAGGGACGGCCAGGTCTTGGTAGATTTGCAGTGGTCTGATACTCCTTCCATTTCAATATTATCGCTTGCACAGTGCTCCTTGGAATGTTTAAAGCTTGGGAAATCTTTTTGTATCCAAATCCGGCTTTAAACTTCTTCACAACAGTATCTCGGACCTGCCTGGTGTGTTCCTTGTTCTTCATGATGCTCTCTGCGCTTTTAACGGACCTCTGAGACTATCACAGTGCAGGTGCATTTATACGGAGACTTGATTACACACAGGTGGATTGTATTTATCATCATTAGTCATTTAGGTCAACATTGGATCATTCAGAGATCCTCACTGAACTTCTGGAGAGAGTTTGCTGCACTGAAAGTAAAGGGGCTGAATAATTTTGCACGCCCAATTTTTCAGTTTTTGATTTGTTAAAAAGGTTTGAGATATCCAATAAATGTCGTTCCACTTCATGATTGTGTTCCACTTGTTGTTGATTCTTCACAAAAAAATACAGTTTTATATCTTTATGTTTGAAGCCTGAAATGTGGCAAAAGGTCGCAAAGTTCAAGGGGGCCGAATACTTTCGCAAGGCACTGTAGATGAAGACCAGATTAAATTGTATGACCAATTTATGAAGAAATCCAGGTATTTCCAAAGTGTTCACATACTTTTTCTTGCCACTGTTATCATATACAGTTGAAGTGGGAAGTTCACATACGCCTTAGCCAAATGCATTTAAACTCAGAATCTCACAATTCCTAACATTTAATCCATTTAAGTCAAAAGTAAAAAATTCCATGTCTTAGGTCAGTTAGGATCACCACTTTATTTTATGAATGTGAAATGTCAGAATAATAGCAGAGATAGTTATTTATTTAATCACATTCCGAGTGGTCAGAAGTTTACATACACTCAATTAGTATTTGGTAGCATTGCCTTTAAATTGTTTAACTTGGGTCAAACATTTTGGGTTACCTTCCACAAGCTTCCAGCAGTAAGTTGGATGAATTTTGGCCTATTTCTCTTGACATAGCTGTAACTGAGTCAGGTTTGTAGGCCACCTTGCTCGCACATGCTTTTTCAGTTCTTCCCAGAAATGTTCTATATGATTGAGGTCTGGGCTTTGTGATGGCCACTCCAATACCTTGACTTTGTTGTCCTTAAGACATTTTGCAGCAACTTTGGAAATATGCTTGGGGTCATTGTTCATTTGGAAGACCCATTTACGACCAAGCTTTAACTTCCTAACTGATGTCTTGAGATGCTGCTTCAATATATCCACATAATTTTCCTCCCTCATGATGTCATCTATTTTGTGAAGTGCACCAGTCCCTCCTGCAGCAAAGCACCCCCACAACATGATGCTGCCACCCCCATGCTTCACGGTTGGGATGGTATTCTTCTGCTTGCAAGCCTAACCCTTTTTCTTCAAAACATAACAGTGGTTATGGCTAAACAGTTTCATTAGACCAGAGGACAAAAGTAGGATCTTTGTCCCCGTGTGCAGTTGCAAACTGTAGTCTGGCGTTTTATGGCGTTTTTGGAGCAGTGGCTTCTTCCTTGCTGAGCGGCCATTCAGGTTATGTCGATATAGGACTCGTTTTACTGTGGATATAGATACTTTTGTACCTGTTTCCTCCAGAATCTTCACAAGGTCCTTTGCTGTTGTTCTGGGATTGATTTGCACTTTTCACACCAAAATATGTTCATCTGTAGGAGACAGAACGTGTCTCCTTCCTGAGCGGTATGGCAGCTGTGTGGTCCAAACTAAGACAGTCGCGAGAGGACACCACAACGCCTATTCCACCTCAAGAGACTGAAAAGACATGGTTCCCCAAATCCTCAAAGGTTACACAGCTGCACCATCGTGAGTATCCTGAGGCTGCATCACAGCCTGGTATGGCAACTGCTTGGCATCCGGCCGTAAGGCGCTATAGAGGGTTGTGCGTAAATGTCAGTACGTCACTGGGGCCAAGCTTCATGCCATTCAGGACCTCTATACCAGGCGGTGTCAGAGGAAGGACCCAAAAATGGTCAAAGACTCCAGTCACCCAAGTCACAGACTGTTCTCTCTGCTACCTCATGATACCAGAGCGCCAAGTCTCGGTCCAAAAGGCTCCTTAACAGCTTCTACCCCCAAGCCATAAGACTGCTGAACAATTAATCAAAAGGCTACCAAAACTATTTACATTGACCCCCCTCCCCCTTTGTTTTTACACTGCTACTACACACTGTTTATTGTCTATGCATAGTCACTTTACCTCTACCTGCATGTATAAATTACCTCAATTACTTTGACTAACCTGTACCCCTGTACATTGACTCGGTACCGGTACCCCTTGTATATAGCCTTGTTATTGTTCTTTTATTGTGTTACTTTTTTACTTTAGATTATTTAGTAAATATTTTCTTAACTGCATTGATGGTTAAGGAATTGTAAGTAAGTATTTCACGGTAAGGTCTACTACACCTGTTGTATTCAGCACATGTGACAAATACAATTTGATTTGATTTGATTGATATCATATACCCAAAGATGCTACATCTCATTAATCTTTCTATCACACACATACACACACTTAGTTAATTGAGTGCGTGTAGTGTGTTTAGCTGCCCTGTGGTCTGGTGGGCAGTAGTGCTGGCTCAGAGACATCTATTATCTCAATCGGCTGCTGGAAAATCTTACTGCTGCTATCGGTGGTAGCAGAGGTAGAGAGTGTGTGTGTCTGTGTGTGTGTGTGCGTGCGTGGGTTTATTTTCCACAGACTGTGGGGATTTTGATGGTTGCTGAGGTGTTTGTATCCGCAGTGTATCGCTGTATTGCCTCAAGAACGAACTGGACATGTCCTTTTATATTACAGGTGCAGTACAACAACATTACACCAACATGCTGGTCACTACACAGTCACATAATCCAAACAACGTCCTACATTATGACTTGCAGTATAGTACTACCGGTATGTGCACTATTGCATACGTTGGTGTGTTTCTGTGTCATGATGTAAAAGCTATGAGTGACTATCATATTAATCGTCACTGCCTCTCCCAATCTTTCACCCTCCCCCCCTCTCTATCTCTCTCTCTCTCTCTCTTCTTGTCTTTTGTCTCTCTCTCAATTCCTCCCCCTCTCTCACTGTGATGATAGAGAGAAAGAGCGTGCGTGTGTGTGTGTGTGTGTGTGTGTGTGTGTGTGTGTGTGTGTGTGTGTGTGTGTGTGTGTGTGTGTGTGTGTGTGTGTGTGTGTGTGTGCGCGCGTGTGTGCACGCGTCTGTACGTGTGTGCGTGCTGGTGTTGTTGTGTGTGTGTGTGCGCGTGAGAGAATGTTGTCCGCTGTGTATTTGTATGTGTGTGTTTACCCCTGTGTGTGTTGTCTGCTGTGTATATGTGTGTGTTTACCCCTGTGTGTGTTGTCTGCTGTATATATGTGTGTGTTTACCCCTGTGTGTGTTGTCTGCTGTATATATGTGTGTGTTTACCCCTGTGTGTGTTGTCTGCTGTATATATGTGTGTGTTTACCCCTGTGTGTGTTGTCTGCTGTATATATGTGTGTGTTTACCCCTGTGTGTGTTGTCTGCTGTATATATGTGTGTGTTTACCCCTGTGTGTGTTGTCTGCTGTATATATGTGTGTGTTTACCCCTGTGTGTGTTGTCTGCTGTATATATGTGTGTGTTTACCCCTGTGTGTGTTGTCTGCTGTATATATGTGTGTGTTTACCCCTGTGTGTGTTGTCTGCTGTATATATGTGTGTGTTTAATCCTGTGTGTGTTGTCTGCTGTATATATGTGTGTGTTTACCCTGCTGTGTGTGTGTTTACCCCTGTCTGCTGTATATATGTGTGTGTTTAATCCTGTGTGTGTTGTCTGTATATATGTGTGTGTATATATGTGTGTGTTTACCCCTGTGTGTGTTGTCTGCTGTATATATGTGTGTGTTTACCCCTGTGTGTGTTGTCTGCTGTATATATGTGTGTGTTTACCCCTGTGTGTGTTGTCTGCTGTATATATGTGTGTGTTTGAGTGAAACAGGAACCTTGGGCTCTTATCGAGTCACTTCCCTGTGCGGGGTGCACTTCCCTGTGTGGGATGCACTTCCCTGTGTGGGGTGCACTTCCCTGTGTGGGGTGCACTTCCCTGTGTGGGGTGCACTTCCCTGTGTGGGGTGCACTTCCCTGTGTGGGGTGCACTTCCCTGTGCGGGGTGCACTTCCCTGTGCGGGGTGCACTTCCCTGTGCGGGGTGCACTTCCCTGTGCGGGGTGCACTTCCCTGTGCGGGGTGCACTTCCCTGTGCGGGGTGCACTTCCCTGTGCGGGGTGCACTTCCCTGTGCGGGATGCACTTCCCTGTGTGAGGTGCACTTCCCTGTGTGGGGTGCACTTCCCTGGGCCGCCAGGCCCCCTTTATTTGGAGGGAACTGGGGGTGTTGGAGACAGATGAACACTACCTGCCATCAGGAAAGCCTCGAGCCATAATAAAAGGCCTTTTTACCCTATTCTTCAAAATACTTTTACCCACAATAGTTCTTCAACTTTGTCATCAAAGGTTAAGAAAATAGTGGCTTGGTGGACTCAAGTTCAAGAGGTCTAGTGAGATGGGCAGGAAGGTTTGTTGTGGTGTTACAAGGGTTTTCAGAGTTGTGTGATAGGGAGGTGTAGACCAAAGTGGCTTGAATAGGAACTGAATCTCTGCAGCCCTCCCTCCCTCTCTCCCTCCTCACCTCCCGGTCTCCCCCCTCCTTCTTTCTCTCCGACCTCCCTCTCTCCCTCCTCACCTCCCGGTCTCCCCCTCCTTCTTTCTCTCCAACCTCCCTCTCTCCCTCCTCACCTCCCGGTCTCCCCCCTCCTTCTTTCTCTCCGACCTCCCTCTCTCCCTCCTCACCTCCCGGTCTCCCCCCTCCTTCTTTCTCTCCAACCTCCCTCTCTCAGATGTCCCAGGAGGCTTCGGTGTGAAACAGGAGGAGGAACTAAGAGAGGGAGGAGACCTCACTTGCGTAGCCAATAAACAACTGTACACCAAGTTGTCATGGCAACGAGTGACTGACACAGCAGAGCCCTCTAACCTCTCACACGTGATCACTCTGATCATCATCATCATCAACATCAACATCACTATAACACATCCACTGACAAACAGGGTCATAGACACACATACAATGTCATTTCAACTCAGCAGAAAATACAACTGCTTGCCTATATGGCCCTTTCCATTGTATGGCGATAACACCATTCACCACCTGGTATGCACATAAACCCTCAAGTTCACACACAACGACACACACACACACACACACACACACACACACACACACACACACACACACACACACGTTGTCAGATCAGTGCTTGGGAACTGGGTCCTGTAGTTTCCTGGGGCCCCTCCCTGCCTCAGTCTTTCTTTCACGTGGGAATGCTCCCTCGTCAGGAGGAAGAGGACACAATGGCACTTCCCACAATGCCACATTTACAGGCCCCTTCACAGGGCCAGAGGAACAATCAGCCAATCAGACACTGTCAGACCACGAACTCACAGACAATCATCAATTGTTGTCCAGGGGGAAGATATGGGAAACAACAGTCAGTCCCGCGTTACTTAAGTACCTTTTATTCATGTCTTTTACTGCTGCTGCTCACAATCAAATCCTGATGCGTACACTTCCTCTGCAAGACCCCATGGGCTTTTTACTAGAGAGAGACAGAGAGAGAGAAGGAGAAAAAGAGAAAGAGATAATACAAAAGATAGAGGGGGGGTAAGAAGGAAAGAGAGCGAGAGAATAAGAAGGAGAGAGAGAGAGAGAGAGAGAATAAGGAGAGAGAGAAAGAGAGAATAAGAAGGAGAGAGAGAGAGAGAGAGAATAAGAGAGGAGAGAGAGAGAGAGAGAGAGAGAGAGAATAAGGAGAGAGAGAAAGAGAGAATAAGAAGGAGAGCGAGAGAGAGAGAAAAGGGAGAGAAAAGGGAAAGAGGGGCGGGAATGTCCTTATTCTAGGTGGTGAGTAATGTTTAGTGGTCATTTATGACTAATGGTCAATGGTCTATTAACAGCTAATAACAGCCCTGATGATGAATGATACATTGTTTTGGTCAGTGGGAAAAGAGGTATTTTAAGGTTACTACTACAAACCCAAGAGGGACGCACGTCAGCTGATGTGAAGTTGAAGTTAAGGGCACACACACATACACTCACACAGAAATGTGTTACTAACACACACATTGTCATCAGAGCATGGCAGGGGTCCAGAGACGGATGTCAAATATCCCTCCTTTCGATTGCAGGAAGAATGTCACTCATTCTATTCAGAGGACTACTGTATGATCTATACAGAGGACTACTGTATGACCTATTCAGAGGACTACTGTATGATCTATTCAGAGGACTACTGTATGATCTATTCAGAGGACTACTGTATGACCTATTCAGAGGACTACTGTATGATCTATACAGAGGACTACTGTATGACCTATTCAGAGGACTACTGTATGATCTATTCAGAGGACTACTGTATGATCTATACAGAGGACTACTGTATGACCTATTCAGAGGACTACTGTATGATCTATTCAGAGGACTACTGTATGACCTATTCAGAGGACTACTGTATGATCTATTCAGATACTCAGAGAGACTACTGTATGATCTATTCAGAGGACTACTGTATGATCTATACAGAGGACTACTGTATGACCTATTCAGAGGACTACTGTATGATCTATTCAGAGGACTACTGTATGACCTATTCAGAGGACTACTGTATGATCTATTCAGAGGACTACTGTATGATCTATTCAGAGGACTACTGTATGATCTATGATCAGAGAGGACTACTGTATGATCTATTCAGATGACTATTCAGAGGACTACTGTATGATCTATTCAGAGGACTACTGTATGATCTATTCAGAGGACTACTGTATGATCTATTCAGAGGACTACTGTATGATCTATTCAGAGGACTACTGTATGATCTATTCAGAGGACTACTGTATGATCTATTCAGAGGACTACTGTATGGCCTATTCAGAGGACTACTGTATGATCTATTCAGAGGACTACTGTATGATCTATTCAGAGGACTACTGTATGATCTATTCAGAGGACTACTGTATGATCTATTCAGAGGACTACTGTATGATCTATTCAGAGAACTACTGTATGATCTATTCAGAGGACTACTGTATGATCTATTCAGAGGACTACTGTATGATCTATTCAGATGACTACTGTATGATCTATTCAGAGGACTACTGTATGATCTATTCAGAGGACTACTGTATGATCTATTCAGAGGACTACTGTATGATCTATTCAGAGGACTACTGTATGATCTATTCAGAGGACTACTGTATGATCTATTCAGATGACTACTGTATGATCTATTACTGTATGATCTATTCAGAGGACTACTGTATGATCTATTCAGAGGACTACTGTATGATCTATTCAGAGGACTATTCAGAGGACTACTGTATGATCTATTCAGAGGACTACTGTATGATCTATTCAGAGGACTACTGTATTCAGAGGACTACTGTATGATCTATTCAGAGGACTACTGTATGATCTATTCAGAGGACTACTGTATGATCTATACAGAGGACTACTGTATGATCTATTCAGAGGACTACTGTATGATCTATTCAGACTATTCAGAGGAGGACTATTCTGTATGATCTATTCAGAGGACTACTGTATGATCTATTCAGAGGACTACTTTTCAGAGGACTACTGTATGATCTATTCAGATGATCTATTCAGAGGACTACTGTATGATCTATTCAGAGGACTACTGTATGATCTATTCAGAGGACTACAGAGAGACTACTGTATGATCTATTCAGAGGACTACTGTATGATCTATTCAGAGGACTACTGTATGATCTATTCAGAGGACTTCAGAGGACTACTGTATGATCTGAGGACTATGTATGATCTATTCAGAGGACTACTGTATGATCTATTCAGAGGACTACTGTATGATCTATTCAGAGGACTACTGTATGATCTATTCAGAGGACTACTACTGTATGATCTATTCAGAGGACTACTGTATGATGTATGATATTCAGAGGACTACTGTATGATCTATTCAGAGGACTACTGTATGATCTATTCAGAGGACTACTGTATGAGAGGACTCTATTCATTCAGAGGACTACTGTATGATCTATTCAGAGGACTACTGTATGATCTATTCAGAGAGACTACTGTATGATCTATTCAGAGAACTACTGTATGATCTATTCAGAGGACTACTGTATGATCTGTATGATCTATTCAGAGGACTACTGTATGATCTATTCAGAGGACTACTGTATGATCTATTCAGAGGACTACTGTATGATCTATTCAGAGGACTACTGTATGATCTATTCAGAGGACTACTGTATGATCTATTCAGAGGACTACTGTATGATCTATTCAGAGGACTACTGTATGATCTATTCAGAGAACTACTGTATGATCTATTCAGAGGACTACTGTATGACCTATTCAGAGGACTACTGTATGATCTATTCAGAGGACTACTGTATGATCTATTCAGAGAACTACTGTATGATCTATTCAGAGGACTACTGTATGATCTATTCAGAGGACTACTGTATGATCTACTCAGAGGACTACTGTATGATCTATTCAGAGGACTACTGTATGATCTATTCAGAGGACTACTGTATGATCTATTCAGAGGACTACTGTATGACTTATGAATGTGGTGCAGTGATGACCTCTTTTCTCATGGACCTTGGCCCTTGGGTTATTAACAACACACACACGCACACACACCTCCACACTCACTCACTCACTCACTCACTCACTCACTCACTCACTCACTCACTCACTCACACACACACCTCCACATAAACACACACACACTCACACACACACACACTCATTGTGTGTGTTCCCCCACAGTATTGAAGACTCCAGTGCTGTTACAGACAGTGGTTCAGTGACACTCAGCTGCCTCGCCCACGGCGCGTGCCACACCCCCTCATCACATGGTACAAGGACCAACACTCTCTTCTGCAGGACTCAGGTAAGATACACAGTGCTCAGGTAAGATACACAGTGCTCAGGTAAGATACACAGTGCTCAGGTAAGATACACAGTGCTCAGGTAAGATACACACTGCTCAGGTAAGATACACAGTGCTCAGGTAAGATACACAGTGCTCAGGTAAGATACACACTGCTCAGGTAAGATACACAGTGCTCAGGTAAGATACACAGTGCTCAGGTATGATACACAGTGCTCAGGTAAGATACACACTGCTCAGGTAAGATACACATCTGGGTTCACAGTAAGGATCCACTAACCAATAGTAACTCTGGAATACATTAAACTCTCTCTCTTCTCTCTTTCTATAACCATCCAAGATGTGTTTCTTCCATATATGGGCATTTTTATGTCTGTGGACACATTGTTGTGATACCTACCATTAGATTATTAAATGTATACATATTGCAGTCATTTATTATAACAAGATACAGTATGAAGACAATGCTGCATACTATTTACTTGGTCTTAGTCTTGATAGATTTTCCCAGAACACATTTTGAAGGTTTATATCACAGTTCTGTTCCTCATTTCGAGAGCCTTGGCCCAGCCCTTTCCAGTATAGGCTAGTCCTCTGTGGCATCACGCCCGTTTGGAGGGCTCTTCCCTGGACAGCAGCAGCGGATGCTCTCTAGCCTGACCATGGAGAGGAGTGGCTGAGTGTTGTTGTGTTCTGATAAGTCAGGAAGGAAGCTGTCTCCCTTTTTGATTTCCTTTCGGAAGCGCCCCACTCTGCTGCCTCGTCAACTGAGGCTATTTCTATATCTTCAGAAGCCCCACTCTGCTGCCCGTCAACTGAGGCTATTTCTATATCTTCAGAAATACTCCTGGCTGCCCTGTAAACTTGGACAATTTCTATATCTCCAGAAGCCCCACTCTGATGCCCTGTAAACTTGGGCTATCCTCTCTCTCTCTCTCTCTCTCTCTCTCTCTCTCTCTCTCTCTCTTTCTCTCTCTCTCTATCTCTCTCTCTTTCTCTCTTTCTTTCTCTCTCTCACTCTCTCTCTCTTTCTCTCACTATCTTTCTGTCTCTCTCTCTCTTTCTCTCTCTCGCTCTCTTTCTCTCTCACTTTCTCTCTCTCTTTCTCTATCTTTCTGTCTCTCTCTCTCTTTCTCTCTCTCTCTCTCTCTTTCTGTCTGTGTGTAGACTCGTCAGAGGGCCTGTCTCTGGAGATCCTTACTCTCACCTGTACCTGTCTGGTGGCCACTCTCTTCTGGCTGCTGCTTACTCTCTTCATACGTAAACTAAAACAGGTGATCACTCTCTTCATACGTAAACTAAAACAGGTGATTACTCTCTTCATATGTAAACTAAAACAGGTGATTACTCTCTTCATACGTAAACTAAAACAGGTGATCACTCTCTTCATACGTAAACTAAAACAGGTGATCACTCTCTTCATACGTAAACTAAAACAGGTGATTACTCTCTTCATATGTAAACTAAAACAGGTGATCACTCTCTTCATACGTAAACTAAAACAGGTGATCACTCTCTTCATACGTAAACTAAAACAGGTGATCACTCTCTTCATACGTAAACTAAAACAGGTGATCACTCTCTTCATACGTAAACTAAAACAGGTGATCACTCTCTTCATACGTAAACTAAAACAGGTGATCACTCTCTTCATACGTAAACTAAAACAGGTGATCACTCTCTTCATACGTAAACTAAAACAGGTGATTACTCTCTTCATACGTAAACTAAAACAGGTGATCACTCTCTTCATACGTAAACTAAAACAGGTGATCACTCTCTTCATACGTAAACTAAAACAGGTGATCACTCTCTTCATACGTAAACTAAAACAGGTGATCACTCTCTTCATACGTAAACTAAAACAGGTGATCACTCTCTTCATACGTAAACTAAAACAGGTGATCACTCTCTTCATATGTAAACTCAAATAGATGAGACAAATGGAGCAGACTAGAGTGTATATAATTGCATAAATATCTTATTTTTGATAATACTATATAAATCCCTTTCTCTCTCAGGCAAAGGCAGAGTACCTGTCAATCATCCTGGACCCGGGACAAGGGGCCTCCGGAGGAGCAGTGTGATAGACTACAGTACGACCCCAGCCAATGGGAGTTCCCAGAGACCGCCTCGAACTGGGTATACCTTTACACCATTGGTTACTGACCCAGTACACTGTGTAGTGATTGGTTACAGACATTCTCATTCTAGGAACTCCCTGTGTATGAACTTCGGAAAGAGGAGATGATTAAGATTGAAGATAGATAAGATCACTTTCTCATCTGCTTCAGAGATGACTAGGAGTGTCCCATGTAATCAGCATTATCTGTGTTGTGCAAGGGTGGGAGCTGTGTTTACTGTAACTAATCAGGTCTGGCTTGGGTGTGATCTGAGCTGGGCTTGTTGGATATACAGATAATGTCGTTTTAATAAAGTCTTGTTGAATTTCAACTTAACTTTATAACATCTAGGTGGTTCCCACCTAAAGCCTTCTGAACTTTCTCATGACCGTAAAGATTTAACAAAACATTGACTCTGACAGACTGCCACCACCCAGTGTTAAACCACGACACACCTTTAGGTTCCAACACACCATTTGAGAAACAAATAGCTAAGGAGATTGTGTTCTGATTCTGTCTCTGTGTCCTTCCAGAGGAACCTCTGGACCATGAGGCCTTTGGGAAGGTCATGCAGGTGTCTGCCTTTGGCATCTACAACTCTACAGGCTGCGGAACTGTGGCTGTCAAGATGCTCAAAGGTACCTGCTTCCTTATGTTCATAAAGGTACCTGCTTCCTTATGTTCATAAAGGTACCTGCTTCCTTATGTTCATAAAGGTACCTGCTTCCTTATGTTCATAAAGGTACCTGCTTCCTTATGTTCATAAAGGTACCTGCTTCCTTATGTTCATAAAGGTACCTGCTTCCTTATGTTCATAAAGGTACCTGCTTCCTTATGTTCATAAAGGTACCTGCTTCCTTATGTTCATAAAGGTACCTGCTTCTTATGTTCATAAAGGTACCTACTTCCTTATGTTCATAAAGGTACCTGCTTCTTATGTTCATAAAGGTACCTGATTCCTTATGTTCATAAAGGTACCTGCTTCCTTATGTTCATAAAGGTACCTGCTTCCTTATGTTCATAAAGGTACCTGCTTCTTATGTTCATAAAGGTACCTGATTCCTTATGTTCATAAAGGTACCTGCTTCTTATGTTCATAAAGGTACCTGCTTCTTATGTTCATAAAGGTACCTGCGTTCTTATGTTCATAAAGGTACCTGCTTCTTATGTTCATAAAGGTACCTGCTTCCTTATGTTCATAAAGGTACCTGCTTCCTTATGTTCATAAAGGTACCTGCTTCTTATGTTCATAAAGGTACCTGATTCCTTATGTTCATAAAGGTACCTGCTTCTTATGTTCATAAAGGTACCTGCTTCTTATGTTCATAAAGGTACCTGCTTATTATGTTCATAAAGGTACCTGCTTCCTTATGTTCATAAAGGTACCTGCTTCCGTATGTTCATAAAGGTACCTGCTTCCTTATGTTCATAAAGGTACCTGCTTCCTTATGTTCATAAAGGTACCTGCTTCTTATGTTCATAAAAGTACCTGCTTCCTTATGTTCATAAAGGTACCTGCTTCCTCATGTTCATAAAGGTACCTGCTTCCTTATGTTCATAAAGGTACCTGCTTCCTTATGTTCATAAAGGTACCTGCTTCTTATGTTCATAAAGGTACCTGATTCCTTATGTTCATAAAGGTACAAGCTTCTTATGTTCATTATTAAAGGTGCATGCTTCCTTATGCTCATTATACCTCAGTCATGATATCTAAGAACAAATGAGGACCGATCAGAATAGAGTAGAGTAATACAAAAGTGAATAGGATATAACATGACTGTACTTTACTACCATAATGACTGAGGCATGTGCTGTATTTATAATGTGCTGTCCTGACTGCTGTCCACCAGAGGGGGCTACTCACAGTGAGCACAAGGCTCTGATGAATGTGGTCAAGCTGCTGTGAGCCTGCACCAAGGCCCAGACACCTGAACCATGGATTGTTGCTATTGGCCCTTTTCCATCACTTTTCCATCACTCCATCACTCTCATTTACCCTACCACTACCCCAATGGGCATTTATTGTTGCCACATATAGTTATTTCTATTTTTATTGTTACCTACTTGTATAATTTGTATTGTTTTATTTCACTTTCCCCTGTATGTTGGTGCTCAAGAGTGTCACTGTACCCTGTAATTACATCTGCAACCCTGTACATGTGACTATAAAACTCTCTAATTTAATTTAATAATCTAGAGGTCCGTAAGAAAAGGCTGTGAGTGTCCGTCTGTCTGCCTGCCTATCTGTCTAAACACACTGTTGAGCAGGAACACATCTCTCTTGCTTTTCAGGTAGGTGGAGAGGTTTCCGTGCCTACAGTACTCTACTATGACCATCAGAGGCCCTGCCTTGGGGGTCCCTGATGATCTTCCTGACCTTCCTGCGACACCTGGTGTTGTAGGTGTCCTGGAGGGCAAGCAGTGTGCACCTAATGGTGTCCTGGAGTGCAAGCAGTGTGCACCTAATGGTGTCCTGGAGTGCAAGCAGTGTGCACCTAATGGTGTCCTGGAGGGCAAGCAGTGTGCACCTAATGGTGCGTTGTGCTGAGCGTACCACTGACTGTAGTGCCTTGCGGTCCGGGGTGCTGGAGTTGACCAGGATGTGATGCAGCCCGGCAGTATCCCCTCGGGGACAGGCCGAATTTCTTCAGCATTCTGAGGTTGAACAGTCGCTGTCGAGCCATCTTCACGGAGGTGTCTGTGTGGTTTGACCATCTGAGCTCCTCAGAGATGTGTACTCCGATGATGTTTTTGACCGTCTCCACGGTGACCCCATTGATGAGGACAGGGGCGTGTCCAGCCTGGTTCCTCCTGAAGTCCACAATCAGCTCCTTTGTTTTTCTGACATTGAGGGAGAGGTTGTTTACCTGACGCCACACCATCATAGTGCCTACCTCCTCCGTGTAGACCGTCTCGTCGTTGTTGGTAATCAGGCCTAATACTGTCATGTTGTTTAGCGAATTTGATGATGTAGTTGGAACTATGTGAGGCTACGCTATCGTAGGTATACAGGGAGTATAGGCAGGAACTGCGGATGCACCCTTGTGGGGCCCCCGTGTTGAGAATCAATGTCTAGGAGGTAATGTTATCAGGGTGGAGGAGGTAATGTTATCAGGGTGGAGGAGGTAATGTTGCCTACCTTCATCACCATCAGGAAGTCCAGGACTCAGTTGCACAGGGCTTTGGGTAAATCAGTGTTTCCCCTAGGATTTTTTTCAGCAGTGGTGGAAAGGGTAATGACATTGCTACTAGCGTTAGCGCAATGACATGCTAGCAGTGCCATAGACTTCCAGTCATTGAACCAAAGTAGGCAACAATTTTGCATGAATATAGGGGAAACACTTGGAAACACAGGTTTCCATTGATAAGACATCCTGTCTACACTGAGTACACCAAAAATTAGGAACACCTTCCTAATATTGAGTTGCGCCTCCCCCCTCCCCACCCTTTTGCCCTCAGAACAGCCTGAAATTATCGGGGCATGGCCCGAACAGGGTGTCAAATACGCTCCACAGGGATGCTGGCCGTTGTTGTTTCCAATGCTTCCCAAAGTTGTGTCAAATTGGTTGAATGGCCTTTGGGTGGTGGACCTTTCTTGATACACACGGGAAACTGTTGAGTGTGAAAAACCATTAGCATTGCAGTGCTTGACACAAACCGGTACGCCTGGCACCTACTACCAAATCAAATCAAATTGTATTTGTCACATACACATGGTTCGCAGATGTTAATGCGAGTGTAGCGAAATGCTTGTGCTTCTAGTTCCGACAATGCAGTAATAACCAACGAGTAATTTAAACTAACAATTTCACAACAACTACCTTATACACACAAGTGTAAAGGGATGAAGAATATGTACATAAAGATATATGAATGAGTGATGGTACAGAACGGCATAGGCAAGATGCAGTAGATGGTATCGAGTACAGTATATACAGTGCCTTGCGAAAGTATTCGGCCCCCTTGAACTTTGCGACCTTATGCCACATTTCAGGCTTCAAACATAAAGATATAAAACTGTATTTTTTTGTGAAGAATCAACAACAAGTGGGACACAATCATGAAGTGGAACGACATTTATTGGATATTTCAAACTTTTTTAACAAATCAAAAACTGAAAAATTGGGCGTGCAAAATTTTTCAGCCCCTTAAGTTAATACTTTGTAGCGGCACCTTTTGCTGCGATTACAGCTGTAAGTCGCTTGGGGTATGTCTCTATCAGTTTTGCACATCGAGAGACTGACATTTTTCCCATTCCTCCTTGCAAAACAGCTCGAGCTCAGTGAGGTTGCATGGAGAGCATTTGTGAACAGCAGTTTTCAGTTCTTTCCACAGATTCTCGATTGGATTCAGGTCTGGACTTTGACTTGGCCATTCTAACACCTGGATATGTTCATTTTTGAACCATTCCATTGTAGATTTTGCTTTATGTTTTGGATCATTGTCTTGGTGGAAGACAAATCTCCGTCCCAGTCTCAGGTCTTTTGCAGACTCCATCAGGTTTTCTTCCAGAATGGTCCTGTATTTGGCTCCATCCATCTTCCCATCAATTTGAACCATCTTCCCAGTCCCTGCTGAAGAAAAGCAGGCCCAAACCATGATGCTGCCACCACCATGTTTGACAGTGGGTATGGTGTGTTCAGTGTGATGAGCTGTGTTGCTTTTACGCCAAACATAATGTTTTGCATTGTTGCCAAAAAGTTCAATTTTGGTTTCATCTGACCAGAGCACCTTCTTCCACATGTTTGGTGTGTCTCCCAGGTGGCTTGTGGCAAACTTTAAACAACAACTTTTTATGGATATCTTTAAGAAATGGCTTTCTTCTTGCCATTCTTCCATAAAGGCCAGACTTGTGCAATATACGACTGATTGTTGTCCTATGGACAGAGTCTCCCACCTCAGCTGTAGATCTCTGCAGTTCATCCAGAGTGATCATGGCTCTTGGCTGCATCTCTGATCAGTCTTCTCCTTGTATGAGCTGAAAGTTTAGAGGGACGGCCAGGTCTTGGTAGATTTGCAGTGGTCTGATACTCCTTCCATTTCAATATTATCGCTTGCACAGTGCTTCTTTTTGTATCCAAATCCGGCTTTAAACTTCTTCACAACAGTATCTCGGACCTGCCTGGTGTGTTCCTTTGTTCTTCATGATGCTCTCTGCGCTTTTAACGGACCTCTGAGACTATCACAGTGCAGGTGCATTTATATGGAGACTTGATTACACACCGGTGGATTGTATTTATCATCATTAGTCATTTAGGTCAACATTGGATCATTCAGAGATCCTCACTGAACTTCTGGAGAGAGTTTGCTGCACTGAAAGTAAAGGGGCTGAATAATTTTGCACGCCCAATTTTTCAGTTTTTGATTTGTTAAAAAAGTTTGAAATATCCAATAAATGTCGTTCCACTTCATGATTGTGTCCCACTTGTTGTTGATTCTTCACAAAAAAATACAGTTTTATATCTTTATGTTTGAAGCCTGAAATGTGGCAAAAGGTCGCAAAGTTCAAGGGGGCCGAATACTTTCGCAAGGCACTGTACATATGAGATGAGTAATGTAGGGTATGGAAACATTATATTAAGTGGCATTGTTTAAAGTGGCTAGTGATACATTTTTTACATCAACTTTTCCAATATTAAAGTGGCTGGAGTTGAGTCAGTATGTTGGCAGCAGCCACTCAATGTTAGTGGTGGCTGTTTAACAGTCTGATGGCCTTGAGATAGAAGCTGTTTTTCAGTCTCTCGGTCCCTGCTTTGATGCACCTGAACTGACCTCGCCTTCTGGATGATAGCGGGGTGAACAGGCAGTGGCTCAGGTGGTTGTTGTCCTTGATGATCTTTATGGCCTTCCTGTAACATCGGTTGGTGTAGGTGTCCTGGAGAGCAGGTAGTTTGCCCTCAGTGATGCATTGTGCCGACCTCACTACCCTCTAGAGAGCCTTACGGTTGTGGGCGGAGCAGTTGCCGTAACAGGCGGTGATACAGCCCGACAGGATGCTCTCGATTGTGCATCTGTAAAAGTGAAAGAGTGCTTTTGGTGACAAGCCAAATTTCTTCAGACTCCTGAGGTTGAAGAGGCACTGCTGCGCCTTCTTCTCCACACTACCTGTGTGGGTGGAGCAATTCAGCTTGTCCGTGATGTGTACGCCGAGGAACATAAAACTTACTACCCTCTCCACTACTGTCCCGTCGATGTGGATAGGGGGTGCTCCCTCTGCTGTTTCCTGAAGTCCACAATCATCTCCTTTGTTTTGTTGACGTGGAGTGTGAGGTTATTTTCCTGACACCACACTCCAAGGGCCCTCACCTCCTCCCTGTAGGCTCGTCATTGTTGGTAATCAAGCCTACCACTGTAGTGTCGTCTGCAAACTTGATGACTGAGTTTGGAGGCGTGCATGGCCACGCAGTCGTGGGTGAGGATCAGATGTGTTGCTACCTACCCACCTGGGGGCGGCCCGTCAGGAAGTCCAGGATCCAGTTGCAGAGGGAGGTGTTTAGTCCCAGGATCCTTAGCTTAGTGATGAGCTTTGAGGGTACTATGGTGTTGCTTATTTCCTTATACAGCTGACTGAGTGCGGTCTTAGTGCCAGCATCTGTCTGTGCTGGTATATAAACAGCCACAAAAAGTATAGTTGAAAACTCTCAAAGGCAAGTAGCGTGGCCTGCAATTTATTGTAATATACTCTACTTCAGGCGAGCAAAATCTAGAGAATTCCTTAGATTTCCTGCACCAGCTGTTGTTTACAAATATGCACAGACCGCCCCCCTCGTCTTACCGGAGTGTGCTGTTCTATCTTGTTGGTGCAGCGTATTTCCCGCTAGCTGAATATCCATGTCGTCATTCAGCCACGATTCCGTGAAACATAGGATATTACAGTTTTTGATGTCCCATTGGTAGGATATTCGTGATCGTACCTTGTCTAGTAACTTATTGACGGTAACGGCAGCTTTCCCATTCACCTTCTCCGGGTCCTGACCAGGCATCAGCCTCTTTGTCCTCTGTACCTACGTCACTTCCTCTTACAAATAACAGGGATGTCGGCCCTGTGGGGTGTATGGAGAATGTCTTGTGCGTCATACTTGTTGTAGAAAAAATCTTTGTCTAATCCGAAGGTGAGTGATCGATGTCCTGATATCCAGAAGCTCTTTTTTTGCCGTAAGATACGGTTGCTACTCATTATGTGCAAAATTGGTTACAAATAAATCCATTTCAGGCGCCATTCTTTAACCTGTCTCCTCCCCTTCATGTACACTGATTGAAGTGGATTTAACAAGTGTTATCAATAAGGGGTCATAGCTTTCAGCTGGATTCACCTGGTCAGTTTGTAATGGAAAGAGCAGGTGTTCCTAATGTTGTGTACACTCAGTGTACACTCACCACACTGTATGTGTGGTGAGTGTACACTGAGTGTACACAACATTAGGAACACCTGCTCTTTCCAGAAGGCGCAACAGTGCCTCTTCAACCTCAGGAGGCTGAAGAAATTTGTCTTGGCACCTAAAACCCCCCCAACTTTTAAAGATGCACAATTTAGAGCATCCTATCGGGCTGTATCACAGCCTGGTAAGGCAACAGCACCGCACACAACTGCAGGGCTCTCCAGAGGGTGGTGCGGTCTGCCCAACGCATCACCGGGGCAAACTACCTGCCCTCCAGGACACGTACAGCACCCTATGTCACAGGAAGGCCTAAAAGATCATCAAGGACAACAACCACCCGAGCCACTGCCTGTTCACCCCGCTATCATCCATTAGGCAAGGTCAGTACAGGTGCATCAAAGCTGGGACCGAGAGACTGAAAAACAGCTTCTATCTCAAGGCCATCAGACTGTTAAATAGCCAACACTAGGCAGCTTCTACCAAGTTATGTAGCCCTGCACCTTAGATGCTGCTGCACTATATACATAGACTTGAAATCACTGGCCACTTAATAATGGAACACTAGTCACTTCAATAATGTTTACGTATTTTTGCTATACTCATCACATAGGTATATACTGTATTCTATTCTACTGTATTTTAGTCTATGCCACTCTGACATTGCTCATCCTAATATTTATATATTCCCTTATTCCATTATTTTACTTTTAGGTTGTATGTATTGCATGTATTGTTGTGAATTGTTAGATACTACTGCACTGTTGGAGCTGGAAACACAAGCATTTCGCTACACCCACGGTAATATCCGCTAAACATGTGTATGTGACAAATAACATTGGATTTGGATTTTTATTCACGTGGTCCTTCTATGTCATGGAAAGAGCAGGTGTTCTTAATGTTTTGAATACTCAGTGACTATGTCTATGCTGTGAAGTGCATCAAGAAGGTGTCAGTGTCACACTAACAGACTTATCTCACAGCCAACTCTTATTTCCTCTTATGGATCTACAAAATTAACCTCAAGCACTGAAACACATAGACTCACTTCTGCAATCAATTTATGTTCTGTGGTATTATCTGTAATAAGAGCAAGAGTGACATTATCTTCAAATCTGTCGTTCTGAGTATCTAGTTCTCTATGATTCATGTAAACACTCACAGTGCGTGTTTTTAGAATGAGCTCAGTTCCATATCTGTACACACTGAACTCCAGTTTACACCACTAAACACATTATGCTTGATTTACATTTGGTTGAGTTGTCAACTGATGTGAATTCATTATGAAATCAACAACAAAATATCACCATGTCATTGGATTTGGGTTAAACATTGGGAGAAAAAACAACAAAAATGCCCGTATGTTGCTGACTTTTTACAAATCCAATCAGTTTTCCACGTTGATTCAACGTCATCACATATATTTCTGGGGTTGAAATGACGTGGAAACAACATTAATTCAATCTGTGGGATAACACACTGCATTAGAACCTTCAACTATCAAGTCAACTATCACTCTATATTGACTACTAGCACTACCAAAACACACTAATCACAACTCTCTCGCTCACTCGCTTCTTCGCTCCCTCCCTCCCTCACTCACTCACTCACTCACTCACAGGTATGTCTAGCAGTGAGAGCAGCACCAGCTCAGGGTTCAAGGAGCAGAGAGAGAGTATAGAGGAGGGGGGTAAGAGAGAGACGAGCCAAAAAGTTTATCCACACATCATTTGATCTCTTTCTTTCTCTCTTTCTCTCTCCAGGTGTCTCCAAGTGTCCTCTGCTCCTGGATAATCTCATGTCCTACAGTCTCCAAGTGTCTCCAAGTGTCCTCTGCTCCTGGAGAATCTCATGTCCTACAGTTTCCAGGTGTCTCCAAGTGTCCTCTGCTGCTGGAGAATCTCATGTCCTACAGTTTCCAGGTGGCTCGAGGCACGGAGTTCCTCACCTCATAGAGAGACTTGGCTTGAGTATAACTGGTGTGTGTTGGTCTGTAGTTACAACACCATGTTGGCATGCTGGGAGGCTAACCCCTCAGCCCATCCCACCTTCACTGGCTTACTGGAATCACTGGGAGATCTGCTGGAGGCACGGGCTCAACAGGTAACAAACACATGAATGCACACACCCAGCTGTTTGTGTGTGATAAGGATGGGAAGGACTACATTTCAGTGTACACACAGACTCACCAGCCTGGGCTAAGACAGTAGGTAGAGTCCAACGGGTTGTAGTTGGTCATGTTTTCATTGTGTGGGTTGTCTGTTCCAGCTACATGAACACCAGGAGCACAGCAACACTCAGGACCTTTGAGGAGCTGCCATGAAAGAGCCTGCCTGGCCCTGACGTGAGGACACACACACCTGCCTGACCACTCCCTCGAACTACTCTATCAGTCGTTTACCCCTCCCTCTGACTACTCTATCAGTCCTTTACCATCCCTCTAACTACTCTATCACTCCTTTACGTTTCCTTCTAACTACTCTATCAGTCCTTTACCCCTCCCTCTAACTACTCTATCACTCCTTTACCATCCCACTAACTACTCTATCAGTCCTTTACCCCTCCCTCTAACTACTCTATCACTCCTTTACCATCCCACTAACTACTCTATCAGTCCTTTACCCTCCCTCTAACTACTCTATCAGCCCTTTACCCCTCCATCTAACTACTCCATCAGTCCTTTACCACTCCCTCTAACTACTCCATCACTCCTTTACCCCTCCATCTAACTACTCTATCACTCCTTTACCATCCCTCTAACTACTCTATCAGTCCTTTACCCCTCCCTCTAACTACTCTATCAGTCCTTTACCCCTCCCTCTAACTACTCTATCACTCCTTTACCATCCCTCTAACTATTCTATCACTCCTTTACCCCTCCCTCTAACTACTCTATCACTCCTTTACCATCCCTCTAACTACTCTATCACTTCTTTACCATCCCTCTAACTACTCTATCAGTCCTTTACCACTCCCTCTAACTACTCTATCAGTCCTTTACCACTCCCTCTATCTACTCTCAGTCCTTTACCCCTCCCTCTAACTACTCTATCAGTCCTTTACCCCTCCTCTAACTACTCTATCACTCATTTACCATCCCTCTAACTACTCTATCAGTCCTTTACCCTGCCACTTATCTCACCATCATTCCCTGTCTATATCACTCCATCATTCCCTTATCCCTGTCTATATCACTCCATCATTCCCTGTCTATATCACTCCATCATTCCCTGTCTATATCACTCCATCATTCCCTGTCTATATCACTCCATCATTACCTGTCTATATCTCTCCATCATTCCCTGTCTATATCTCTCCATCATTCCCTGTCTATATCTCTCCATCATTCCCTGTCTATATCACGCCATCATTCCCTGTCTATATCTCTCCATCATTCCCTGTCTATATCACTCCATCATTCCCCTTTCCCTGTCTATATCACTCCATCATTCCCCTTTCCCTGTCTATATCAATCCATCATTCCCTGTCTATATCACTCCATCATTCCCTTTTCCCTGTCTATATCACTCCATCATTCCCTGTCTATATCACCCCATCATTCCCTTTCCCTGTCTATATCACTCCATCATTCCCTGTCTATATCTCTCCATCATTCCCTGTCTATATCACTCCATCATTCCCCTTTCCCTGTCTATATCACTCCATCATTCCCTGTCTATATCACTCCATCATTCCCTTTTCCCTGTCTATATCACTCCATCATTCCCTGTCTATATCACTCCATCATTCCCTGTCTATATCACTCCATCATTCCCTGTCTATATCACTCCATCATTCCCTTTTCCCTGTCTATATCACTCCATCATTCCCTGTCTATATCACTCCATCATTCCCTGCCTATATCACTCCATCATTCCATTTTCCCTGTCTATATCACTCCATCATTCCCTTTTCCCTGTCTATATCACTCCATCATTCCCTGTCTATATCACTCCATCATTCCCTGTCTATATCACTCCATCATTCCCTTTTCCCTGTCTATATCATTCAATCATTCCCTGTCTATATCACTCCATCATTCCCCTTTCCCTGTCTATATCACTCCATCATTCCCTGTCTATATCACTCCATCATTCCCTGTCTATATCACTCCATCATTCCCTTTTCCCTGTCTATATCACTCCATCATTCCCCTTTCCCTGTCTATATCACTCCATCATTCCCTGTCTATATCACTCCATCATTCCCTTTTCCCTGTCTATATCACTCCATCATTCCCTTTTCCCTGTCTATATCACTCCATCATTCCCCTTTCCCTGTCTTTATCACTCCATCATTCCCCATATCATTCCATCAATTTTCCCTGTCTATATCACTCCATCATTCCCTTTTCCTGTCTATATCACTCCATCATTCCCTATCTATATCACTCCATCATTCCCCTTTACCTGTCTATATCACTCCATCATTCCCTTTTCCCTGTCTATATCACTCCATCATTCCCCTTTCCTGTCTATATCACTCCATCATTCCCTTTCCCTGTCTATATCACTCCATCATTCCCTTTTCCCTGTCTATATCACTCCATCATTCCCTGTCTATATCACTCCATCATTC
>NC_088241.1:55285422-55290422 GCF_036934945.1 Oncorhynchus masou masou | reverse complement strand
TGCTTTAATATATCCACATCATTTTCCTCGATTTTGTGAAGTGCACCAGTCCCTCCTGCAGCAAAGCACCCCCACAATATGATGCTGCCACCCCCATGCTTCACGGTTGGGATGGTGTTCTTCGGTTTGCAAGCATTCCCCTTTTTCCTCCAAACATAACGATGGTCATTATAGCCAAGCAGCTCTATTTTTGTTTCATCAGAGCAGAGGGCATTTCTCCAAAAAGTACGATCTTTGTCCCCATTTGCAGTTGCAAACCGTAGTCTGGCTTTTTTATGCCGGTTTTGAAGCAGTGGCTTCTTTCTTGCTGAGCGACCTTTCAGGTTATGTCAATATAGGACTCGTTTTACTGTGGATATCGATTATTTTGTACCTGTTTCCTCCAGAATCTTCACAAGGTCCTTTGCTGTTGTTCTGGGATTGATTTGCACTTTTCGCACCAAAGTACGCTCATCTCTAGGAGACGCGTCTAGAGACGCGTCTCGTTACTGAGCGGTATGACGGCTGCGTGGTCCCATGGTGTTTATACTTACGTGCTATTGTTTGTACAGATGAACGCGGTACCTTCAGGCGTTTGGAAATTGCTCTCAAGGATGAACCAGACTTGTGGAGTTGTAAATTTCTTTCTGAGGTCTTAGCTGATTTAATTTGATTTTCCCATGATATAAATCAAAGAGGCACTGAGTTTGAAGGTAGGCCTTGAAATACATCCACAGGTACACATACAATTGATTCAAATGACTCAAATAGCCTATCAGAAGCTTCTAAAGCCATGACATCATTTTCTGGAATTTTCCAAGCCGTAAAAGGCACAGTCAACTTAGTGTATGTAAACTTCTGACCCACTGGAATTGTGATACAGTGAATTATTGTCACGCCCTGACCTTAGTATTCTTTGTTTTCTTTATTGTTTTGGTTAGGTCAGGGTGTGACAATTATAAGTGAAATAATCTGTCTGTAAACAATTGTTGGAAAAATTACTTGTGTCATGCACAAAGTAGATGTCATAACCTTTTTGCCAAAATTATAGTTTGTTAAAATTATAGAAATTTGTGGAGTGGTTGAAAAATGAGTTTTAATGACTCCAACCTAAGTGTATGTAAACTTCCGACTTCAACTCTAAGTGCAATACTATTGCACCCTAATAACAATGTTACTACATAGCACAGTATGTTATTAACAAAACAATGATACATACACAATACCGAGCAACATAGAGAGGCCTGACACCATGCAATGCCATTCACAATATACACATCAATATCCAGTAATATCCATCAATATCCAGTAACACAATATGGCTGAACAGAATCACACTGCACAGTATCCTAACATGTGATGACACTACAGAACCTGTATTCAGACTTGATTGACCATATCACCTAACCACACAACAACACACCTCTCTCTTTCTCTCTCTTTCCCTCCTTTCCCCCTTCCTCTCTGCCCTCTGGTTCTCCTCTCAGTCCCTCTATCCTCTCTCTTTCCCTCCTTTCCCCCTTCCTCTCTGCCCTCTGGTTCTCCTCTCAGTCCCTATATCCTCTCTCTTTCTCTCTCTTTCCCTCCTTTCCCCCTTCCTCTCTGCCCTCTGGTTCTCCTCTCAGTCCCTCTACTCTCTCTTTCCCTCCTTTCCCCCTTCCTCTCTGCCCTCTGGTTCTCCTCTCAGTCCCTATATCCTCTCTCTTTCTCTCTCTTTTCCCTCCTTTCCCCCTTCCTCTCTGCCCTCTGGTTCTCCTCTCAGTCCCTATATCCTCTCTCTTTCCCTCCTTTCCCCCTTCCTCTCTGCCCTCTGGTTCTCCTCTCAGTCCCTATATCCTCTCTCTTTCTCTCTCTTTCCCTCCTTTCCCCCTTCCTCTCTGCCCTCTGGTTCTCCTCTCAGTCCCTCTATCCTCTCTCTTTCCCTCCTTTCCCCCTTCCTCTCTGCCCTCTGGTTCTCCTCTCAGTCCCTCTATCCTCTCTCTTTCTCTCCTCTTTCCCTCCCCTTTCCCCCTTCCTCTCTGCCCTCTGGTTCTCCTCTCAGTCCCTCTATCCTCTCTCTTTTTCCCTCCTTTCCCCCTTCCTCTCTGCCCTCTGGTTCTCCTCTCAGTCCCTCTATCCTCTCTCTTTCTCTCTCTTTCCCTCCTTTCCCCCTACCTCTCTGCCCTCTGGTTCTCCTCTCAGTCCCTCTATTTCTCTTTCCCTCCTTTCCCCCTTCCTCTCTGCCCTCTGGTTCTCCTCTCAGTCCCTCTATCCTCTCTCATTCCCTCCTTTCCCCCTTCCTCTCTGCCCTCTGGTTCTCCTCTCAGTCCCTCTATCCTCTCTCCTTCCCTCTCTCACCCCCCTTGGATCCTCCCTTTCTTCTCCTCTCTCCATTCTCTCTCCTTCTTTCTTCACACGTAATTGATTAAGAGCCGTTTTCATAAATCAATTTGGAACGCACATCAGTCAGAGCTGAATGGACGAGCCCCCCTCTGAGCCAGCGTATTAATCTACCTCAGCATGCCCTGCCACTCACACACACACACACACACACACACACACACACACACACACACACACACACACACATTGATTTGAATAGTTTATTTGGATCCACTGTGAAACATGATTACAAAGGAGCTAAATATTTCAGTGGTCACATGGATGCCAGACGTAAATTTTTCTCACAATATTCATACATAAACGACGCTACAATGACAAATACCATACTCACAATCATGAATAGGGAGAGATAAAGAGGGGGATGAAGGAGTGGAGCAGTGTAGAGGTTTTTAAGTACCTAGACAGTATAAAACGTTGTTTTTATAAACAAACACACCAGCTTGGCTCCAAGCAGGCTGGCTGTTCCTGTGCCAGATATAATGACATTACTTTATCATCATTAATCAATGACCTCATATGCCTCCTGTGCAATTAAAACTTGTTTGGAATGTTTTGATATGAGAAGTAACCATGACGCTGCCCGCTCTTATTAGGACAGCGATGCCAAGTCGCAATGCATTCTGTGATGCGGGTGCCTTTTGACAGCTGGATGTGATATGAGCTCCCCCCCCTCCCCTCTCTCTATCTCTCGCTCTCCCTCTATCTCCCCCACCCCTCTCTCTCCCTCTCCCCCCCTCTCTCTCTTCATTCCCCCTCTCTCCCTCTCCCCCTCTCTCTGTCCCTCTTCCTCTCCCCTTTCTTTCTGACTGTCTTTTTTCTCTTGGCTTTTTCCTCTACCTTGATCTTTTGTTCTCTCACTCTCTCTCTTCTTCTTTCCCACCTTGTCTCCCTCTCTCTCTTCTTCTTTCCCCACCTTGTGTCACTCTCTCTCTTCTTCTTTCCCACCTTGTCTCTCTCTCTCTCTTCTTCTTTCCCCACCTTGTCTCACTCTCTCTTCTTCTTTCCCACCTTGTCTCCCTCTCTCTCTTCTTCTTTCCCACCTTGTCTCCCTCTCTCTCTTATTCTTTCCCCACCTTGTCTCACTCTCTCTCTTCTTCTTTCCCACCTTGTCTCCCTCTCTCTCTTCTTCTTTCCCCACCTTGTCTCACTCTCTCTTCTTTCCCACCTTATCTCCCTCTCTCTCGTCTTCTTTCCCACCTTGTCTCCCTCTCTCTCTTCTTCTTTCCCACCTTGTCTCCCTCTCTCTCTTCTTCTTTCCCACCTTGTCTCCCTCTCTCTCTTCTTCTTTCCCACCTTGTCTCCCTCTCTCTCTTCTTCTTTCCCACCTTGTCTCCCTCTCTCTCTTCTTCTTTCCCACCTTGTCTCCCTCTCTCTCTTCTTTTTCCCACCTTGTCTCCCTCTCTCTCTTCTTCTTTCCCACCTTGTCTCCCTCTCTCTCTTCTTCTTTCCCACCTTGTCTCCCTCTCTCTCTTCTTCTTTCCCAGCTTGTCTCCCTCTCTCCTTCTTTCCCACATTGTCTCCCTCTCTCTCTTCTTCTTTCCCACATTGTCTCCCTCTCTCTCTTCTTCTTTCCCCACCTTGTCTCCCTCTCTCTCTTCTTCTTTTCCCACCTTGTCTCCCTCTCTCTCTTCTTCTTTTCCCACATTGTCTCCCTCTCTCTCTTCTTCTTTCCCCACCTTGTCTCCCTCTCTCTCTTCTTCTTTTCCCACCTTGTCTCCCTCTCTCTCTTCTTCTTTTCCCACCTTGTCTCCCTCTCTTTCTTCTTCTTTTCCCACCTTGTCTCTCTCTCTCTCTTCTTCTTTCCCACCTTCTCTCCCTCCCCTTCTCCTTCTTTCCTCACCTTCTCTCCCTCCCTGTCTCCTTCTTCCCCACCTTCTCTCCCTCTGTCTCCTTCTTTCCAAATCCTTCTCTCCCTCTCTGTCTCCTTCTCTCCCTCTATGTCTCCTTCTTTCCAAATCCTTCTCTCCCTCTCTGTCTCCTTCTTTTCCCACCCTTCTCTCCCTCTCTGTCTCCTTCTTTCCCCACCTCTCCCTCCCTGTGTTAGCTCCAGGGTGTTGCTTTAAGTGGTAGTGAAAGCTGCTTTGCTTTTAAAAACAGTTTGTCTTAATGAGACCGGGGGACGAGGGGGGAGAGGGGAGGAGGATCACAGCTGAACCCTATTGCGGTCCTTTCCTGTCTGAGGTGCTTCAGGCTGGGGTCACGCCCAGGGTCACGCTGGCCCGTCACTCTGACTGGGTCCTGGTGCCGGTTCTCATCTGCTGCAGGGTGTGTGTGTAGGAGGGAATGTATGTGTGCATGTGTTGTCGTCAAAGGAGTGTGTATGTTTGTAGAGATCAGGGCAGGAGGCACATCTGTTTCTGATATCCCAGAAAGCCTTGCTCTCAGGGCCTGGAGGTGCTGGTGTGCCTTTGGAGGAGGAGGAGAGAGCGAGGGAGGTGGAGGGAGTGAGAGCGAGAGGTGGAGGGAGCGAGAGAGAGAGAGTGAGGGAGATGGAAGGAGAGAGGTGGAGGGAGAGAGGGAGGAAAGGTGAAGGGAGAGAGAGAGAGAGAGAGAGAGAGGGAAGGAGGTGGAGGGAGAGAGAGAGGGGAGGGCGAAGGAGGCAGAGAGAGAGAGAGAGAGGGGAGGGCGAAGGAGGCAGA